>NW_003852399.1:250307-361315 GCF_000181295.1 Otolemur garnettii
CTGGGACCACAGGCGCCCGCCACAACACATGGCCATTTTTTGGTTGCAGCCATCATTGTTGTTTGGCAGGCCCGGGCTGGGGATTTGAACCCGCCACCTTATGTGTATGTGGCTGGCGCCTTAGCCGCTTGAGCCACAGGCACCGAGCCACTATGTTTTCTTGATTTTATTCCTGCTTTTAATCCAGGTGAACTATAAAAATCACTATAATGGTACTTTGTTTATACATAATTCCACAAAGACATAATTTATACATGCCTATTATGTACTCACCGTTAGGATACATGTTGTAGAATGTTTTTTAATGGCTTTACCTCGAGTGTTAACCATCTAGTTGTAAGAGAAAACATCATAAAATAAAGTTATTAAGAATTATTTTATAAAAGCAATGTTAGTAAAATAATTATCTTTGGAATCAGACAATTCATAGTTTGGACCCCAGTCCTAAATTGAAGTCAAATTATTGTCCTTTGAATTTCAAAAAATATGAAATGGGAAATCAACCCCTAATGAGGCAGGGAGGAATCACAGAAATGGTGCAGAGGGGAATGGGGTATGATGTTTGTACAGCTGAACAGAAGTGTTATTCCAACATGACCAATTAATATGGGTTAAAATATGTCCTGTTTTCCTGGGACAATCTACGCTTGTACTTACTGTCCATAATTTTTAATAGCTCCCCATCTGATTCATGTTTGTATAATAAACTAGGATTTCCCTAGAGAAGAGAAAGACCAAGAATAGGTTTAGATAGGCTGAGAGAGGCTAAGCCACGGAATCATTTAGAAAATTCAAAACAGGTAGGTTGTGTTGGCTACAGAGACTAGAGTTTACCCTTGAGGTAGAAAGTGTCCAAATTATAAAGACAAACTAGGGCTTATATTATTTCTATTTGAGTTTTTATTCACTTAACTTGCCAATTCATTCAAAAGCGTATATTTGTTATTTGTACCCAAACCTATTGCTCCTGCAACTGTGACCCTTAAGGATCGGAATGTAACATGGTGCTAAATGTGTTGGGTTGAATAACCTACAAAGATCTGACTAGTCACATTGCATGCATCATGTCATGGGAGTCAGGTTTTGAAAGGTAAATGGTCTCTAAATATTTTAAGAATACAAAATAAATAGATTAATATTTTAACAATAGTATTATAATATATTCTCCAACTTACTATAGCTTTTCATGCAACCTACACAATTAACTTTATTGCATCTAAAATGCCATCTATTGTCAAGTTCACCATTAATTTATGTGTTTCTGAGAAAGAAAAAAAGCTGCCAATTAAATGATACTATGCTTTCTTATCATATCCATTTTTTATTTTATGTTTATTGAGAGTTCACTTTTAAACCTGTAAGATAGATTTTTATCCAATATTACTCATTGAATACATTAATAGGAAATGTACTGAAATGTACTGGTTAAGTTTCTCCTAAATTTTTTCATAGTAAAACTCACATTTGGATCTAAGCTATTGAAAATATATATACAGTTGATTAACCTAATCATGTGTGTCCTCATTTTAATCTATAAATATATATATATATTTGTATATCTTTCTGCACACTATCATCTCCTGTGACTACTGTGTTGGAATTGCAGTATTTCTTCAAAAATACTCCATTATTGGTTTACTCCAAGTTGTCAATGCCCCTGCTGTAACTTTGTTTATTTTATTGTTTGTGTACAAGTTTTGATGTACATACAGGCAGTAAGATCTAAGTCATGACTGGTACCTGGCTGGTAGCAATGCTAAAATCCATTTTAATTTTAGAAATGTTAAAATGTTTTTTAAAAAATCTTAGACATGATGGCTAAGAAAAGAGATCTAAATAATCCACAGAAGCTTTGATTCATCCGTGGCCTTCCACATTACACCACCACCAGGATGTGCAATTTTGGGCTTTGAAGACAATATTAATAATATTGGTTCAGACTTGCTGAGTGCTTAACACGTGACAGACATTGTACAGAATGCTTTTGTATAACATTACCTTTAATCTTCACAAACTTGTCTACAAAGTAATTATTGATTATTATTTTTTCAGATGAGGACACTGGAAAGTATCAAGGTCCCAAGGCTGATAAGTGGAGAAATTAGATTTAAAGCCTGCAGTTTGGTTGTGGCACCTAAATACTAACTCAAGAAGCTCTTTTGTCCTTGAGGTCACTCGAATGTTGCATATCTTTGGAGACTATTCTTGTCTCTGACATATGGAAGGTAGCAGAGTCTTTCTAAAGCAGTAAGATAGGGCTGTTCCATGTATGACCTAAAAGCTAGGCAAAATATTAGAAAATGACAGTAGGCAGAAAAAAAATATTCCTTATAACTCTTCCCTCAATTTATTATAATTTTTTTTAGTGTTGGAATCACTATAATTAATAGTTTTTTTTTTTTCTACCAAACTTTTTTTTTTTTCTTTTTTTTATTGAACGGTAACTATGTACATTAATGCACTTCTGGGGTACAGTGTGGGGTTTTCACATGCAATCTGAAATACTTCCATCAACTGGTCAACACAGCCTTCATGTCATTTTCTCAGTTATTGCTTTAAAACATTCACATTCTACTCTTAGAAAGATTCACCTGTACCCCTATAAGGTAAACCTCAGAAGTAATCCCTCCAAACTCCCTCCCTCCACACATTACCCCCTCCCTTCTCCCTCCCCCCTCCCCATATTCTTAGGCTATTTGGTTATAGCTTTCATATAAAAAGGTTTAAATTAGTTTCATAATAGGGGTGTGTACATTGGATATTTTTTCCTCCATTCTTGTGATACTTTGCTCAGAAGAACATTCTCCAGCTCCATCCATGTGAACATGAAGGATGTAAAGTCTCCATCCTTCTTAATGGCTGCATAGTATTCCACGGTGTACATATACCACAGTTTGTTGATCCATTCGTGGATCGATGGGCACTTGGGCTTCTTCCATGACCTGGCAATTATGAATTGGGCTGCAATAAACATTCTGATACAAATATCTTTGTTGTAATGCGATTTTTGGTCATCTGGGAATATACCCAACAAAGGAATTGCAGGGTCAAATGGCAGGTCTATTTTTAGTTCTCTAAGTGTTCTCCAGATGTCTTTCCAAAAGGAACATAATTAATAGTTTTATCATCCCTTTAGTTCTTCATTACAAAGGGACTGCTCTTATTTATCAAATATTCTTTGAGTACTTAGTATGAGTCAGAGCCTGGAAATAGAACAGTTTTTGAAACAAAGTCCCTGCCCTCGTGAAACTTACAATTTTATGGGTAGAAATGGAGATGAAAACCCAATAAATACATAATGTGATCAGTAGTAATAAATACTATGGAGAAAAATAGAGTCAGGAGCAGAGAAACCATGGGAGAGAAAGTGTGCTCTTTTAGGCCTTCCCTTTAGGAAGGGACTTTCTAATATAGGACACGCAATTAGATACTGAAGAACTGATGATCAAATCCTTCATTACTTGGGGCAGAAAGGAGGTCACTATCCCCTCTCTCTAGGTAATCCTGAGAAATGGGTATAGTCCAACCTCAAAGAATTAAAGAGCAAGTGACTATAAGGGTAGCAAAAATATACAGAGCCTTCACCCAGGACAAGCCTCTCTGCCAAATGTTTGTTGTCTCTCTCCTCCTATAAACGTCAAGGACAAGGTATCATATTGACCATGACTCCTATTTTATAGATGAGAGAATTGACATTAATACAGGATAAATGGCTTACCCAAGGTCACCTTGCAATTAACCCACATTCTCTCTTCTGAGGGTACTCTATTAACCATTGTACCTCACCATCCCTTAATAAATAGATAATAGAAATAGGCTCAAAGAAGAAGCATTAATGGCACAGTCAATAAGTAAAGAGATCATGACCTAGACAAGGAAACATTCTTGGTAGAGAGACTATGCTGTTTCATCTTCTAAAAAAACTCTACTAACGTTCTTTTCTCTAACTCTAATAACACCGATGTTTTAACCATCCCTCCCACTCTCTGTTTTTTGGAAGCATGTCTTCATCCTTCTATTTTCTGTAGCAACAACCAAGATTTGCTTCTTTTATTTCCCAACCCATGTTCATGACAAACTAAGCAAATACTTTTCACTATTCATTAACCTTACAGACCAAACACCTTCATCATGCACAAATGTTGACACAGGATGAAGACACTGCCTCTGGGAGTCAGTGTTGGCCACAAGTGTGTTACATTTCTCAGCCACACAGAACAATGAGCCTAATGGCGTACAGAGCACAGTGAATGGTTTTTAAGACTTCAACATGTAATTGTGAAAATGGACATAGGTTTTCCTAAGATGCCATTCCTCCCATAATGACTCCCTGATTAGTCTGGGATGCACAGTCTGCAAGCAGATAAGAGAGCCGGTGACTACTATGAGGTCAAGGCCATGGCCTAGGAAGAGAGCCAGGGTCCAGAAAATGGGCTTTTGGTTCATGAGGTTCTGAAGTACTAGGCTGTTACTAAAAAAAGAAGTCAGGGATAGAAAGAGAGAAGGTCCTATAAGTGGAACAAGAAATGAAATTGAACTGTTTTAAAAACATGCCATAAAAGTATTTATTAACTTATTCTGTGATTCATTCCATATTTACAAATACCTGTTAGATTCCGATCACATGGCCATTGCATGAATATTATCTTTCTTAATAGATAAACCAATCCTGAGAGATAAGATCTATTTTTTTCTCGTATTCCAGATATGAAAACTGAGACGGAGAAGCAATATTCTGAAGGCTACACAGCCACAGCACTAGGGTTTCAACAAATTTCAAAGCTATGACAATGTGGGAATTTAGCTAAAAAAGCTAGTTGCCCAGGGCGGCGCCTGTGGCTCAAAGGAGTAGGGTGCTGACCCCAAATGCCTGAGGTGGGTTCAGGCCGAGCTCTGGCCAAAAACTGCCAAAAAAAAAGCTAGTTGCCCAGTTGAGGTTGAAACAGGTTCTATCTATTCCTGGAGCGATTTAGTACAACATGTAATCCAGGAATCACCTGTGTTAGCTGTTCTGCCTCATCAGGAACACAGATTCTGGGGATCATAGTCTCAGACACTCTTATGGCAAGGATGTAGGAGCAAGGGGGTTGGAAATCTGTATATTTAACAATTTATCTCAGATACCAAAGACCAGGATGAATCTTATCATAGGAGGTTATAAACAGAGGTGGCTAAGGACAAGTAAAATTAAGGCTTTCAGGAACTAAGTGATTCACAGTAGGGCGTGCAACCCCCCGGGCCAGTTCTGCTGTTCTGTGCAACTGGCATTGAGAGACAAGAGAAGGGAGATGAAGTAGGCCCCTCCTCGGTCATCCTGTTATGAAAGCAGGCATCCTTTACTTCATAGCCTTTATTATTTGGGGAAAGACTTCTGTTGATTGTTCACTTGCTTACAGCGTTTTTATTTCTGACTGGAATGGAATCTCTTTGAAGACAAAGACTGTCTTGATAATGTTTCCCTCTGTGTCCACAGTGCAGGCACAGAAGAGGCATTCCATACATACTGGTCGAACGAACAAACGAATGAATGAATGAATGACATACAGGACTGTCAGGCCTAGTTCTTTCTCCTCAAACCTGACGTTTCTGGCCAAGACTCAGAGCTTCACCAGATAGAATACGCCCCACCCCTTTTCCCCTCATTCTTCCCTAAAAGGGGGAGAGGGATTTAAGTTATTAGTAAATTTGGGAAACATCAACTGGGCATGATAAGCTCAGAACTTCTCTTTGTGCCCTTGCAAGTGAGCTTTCTGATACCACATTCTGCTGCTTCTCCTTCAGGGGAGCGCTCTCCCCAGCCTGGTGATGTCTGCCCCCATTCAAGGCCATTGTAACCCCATGAGCCTAATCCCCAACTTTAGACAGCAGGTCCTTTAGTTTCTCTCTGCAGGCTACATACTTCCAGCTCTGTCTTTACCAGTAACCAAAGGAAGAGTTTGGTGCTCTTTCAGCCAATGCATTGTTTTCCCTTCAATTTGTTCAAGACCTCAGTGAGAAAGAGATGCTCATTAATCAGGCAGTGTCAAAAACTCCCAGCCTTCTAAAACCCCAAAATGATCTAACAGAGTCGAAATGCTTTTTAAAGAGTCCAAAAAGTTGGAAAGCCAATTTCCTGGGAGCACTGTGTGATAGAAGGGAAAGCCCAGGGGTCAAACCCAGCTACTATTCCCTGGATTGCCACTTTTCGGCTGCACCCCAAATGTAGCATTTGACCTCTAAGAGTCTGAATTTTGTTCTTGCTAAAATCAAGATATTAATTCCTGCTGGTACTGTTGCGAGGATCAGATCAACTCATATCACTAAAAGCACTTTGTTAAATGAAGAGCCTTATATATGTGCAAAGGAGTCATTATTATTATTGATGTAGAATTACTCTGCAAAATTTCATTATCATTATTGACTTAAACGCAATCATTAAACTCTCTTTTTCTCAACAGGCACACATAAAATAGTGTGCATGTTTCTTTGGTGTATGTCAAACTCCATGAACTGATATAATAAAATTGTGTTGTTTTTTAATTTCTTTGTTTTATTTTTTTACATTTATTTTATTAAGTCATAAACACATAGATCATGTACACATTAATGCATCTGTGGGGTACAATGTGCTGATTTTAAATACAATTTGGAATGCTTACATCAAACTACTTAATACAGCCTTCATTTCATTTACTTAATTACTGTGTTAAGACATTTATACTCTATGCTTAATAGATTTGACATGTACCTTTGCAATATGCGCCATAGGTATGGTTTTGGATATAGACGTATTTCTCCTGAATTGTGTAAAAGGACATCATTTTCCTAAATGTGGAGTGGGCATTTTTTTCCATGTTTATAACTGAAAGTGATTTGAGTCTTTTGACATTTTTGCAATCAGCGAATGTCATCTGTAAAAAGCTGCCCATTAATAATTTTATCCATATCTAATTTCAGAATGTACCAAGTTAACAATGGAGACCTCATGGGATTCAAACCCATTACCGCACACTTCACACTTTGGATGAGAAAAAGTTCACTGGGGTCAGTATTTTATTCCTTGGAAAGACCATGGGTTTTGAAGTCCTGGTTCCCATGTACTACCTTGTAACTCATGATTTCACATCAAGAAATTCACCTAACCTCTCAAAGCTTTGTTTTCCTTACCTGTAAAAGAAGTATGTGAGAATTTAATCAGATAAAGCATTTTTAACTAAAAATAAGTTGCATATTAGAAACTCTAAGAAAAATTTATTTAATCACCCACTTTGGGTGCGGGGTAAAAATCAACTTGTAATAATTAAAATCTGAATTGCATGGCTTAAGCACATGGACTGGAAAACAACAAATGAAGTCTAAATCAATAGAATTCTGCTAGCAAGGATCTCTGGATTATTTGCTACAGTAGTCTAGAGTTGCATTAATTTGACATTATTGGAGAAGTGATTTTTTTTAGGTCATTTTAAGATGTATTAAGTGATCATTAAGCTTGGTATGTTAATCATCAGTTTCAAGATATGATTGACTAAATCTTTCTAGGATAAGAAGTCATTTCAGCCAATTGGAAGGTAATTTTACCTTTTTCAGACAATAGTGGAATTATGTGGATTTTTTTTTTCTCTCATGCTCACTATGTAGTCAACCCTTTATTAACTGTGGGAAGTTGAGAAAAGGTCCATTCCAAATGGACATCAATATATGATTGGCTGAGGGGTAGAAAACATCAGCTAAGTGGCACCTTACAGAGTGGGGTCTACAGACTCTGGGGTATTGTATGAAGTTACAGTTTCTGCCAAGTCACAGGACTGGAGCGTGAAGGGCTGTAGCAATGAGCGTGTGGGCCAGGGAGCCCGACACAGAGGCAGAAACAGCAGAAGAGCTCCATCGTTTACTTGAATAACATTCATTCTTCCAAAAAAGGGTGAGGGGGAGGCTGAGTGTGACTGAGAAAGGACAGCTGAGCTCAGGTTTTGGTGACTGAAGAGGGTTAAGACGAATACTTCTCTCTTTTTTACCCAAGAGCCTAATAAAGTGAGAGATGGATACAGGAGTCGGGTAGATGGAGATGAAACATTTCAACTGTTAGTAAGATTAGGAAATCTGGATTAAGTGTGGGGTTAAGAGGCTTCTGAATACTTTATCTGAAAATTAATTTAGTTCCTGAAATGATGGGCCAATGTTGCACAGGAAGTGGTGTCTGCTATGTTTGGCTCCAAGCCAAAAGGAAACGAAACTATGTGCTCAGGGAAGGCCGGCTGCCGTGTGTGAGTGTTACTGAAGGTAGAGCCGCCAAGCATCCCTGCCTCCACCCACCCTGTCACTTCCACCTCCTACTGACCAGTCACCCAGACCCTCCAGTCCTACTTTCCACCACGTCTCCAGGACCCCCAGTTCTCTTTCCTGCCGCAGCTATTGTCTTGATGGCATCCAGGCCTTTCCCTGGACCGCGGCACTGAGGTTGCCACCTATTTCTCCTCCTGCCCCCCTCGAGTCTTCCCAGCCTGCTCTCCTATCACAGCCCCTTTCTTGGCTGCAGCCATAATGAACTGCTCATCACCAGTGAGACACCAGCCTGCTTCCTGGCTATCTTTGCTGCACATGCTATTCTCTCTCCTTGGAGTATAAGAACAGCATATTCATTTATTTAACCTCATTCTTTGAAAATCCATCCCAGATATTGTTTCTTTCAGTTCATGCTGCTGTGGTACATTAGTCCCCCCGGTAGACCACCCCCAAACTTTCACAGACCTATGTCATTTCGCTTCCTATATGGAACTCTAAATCTGTTCTCCTGCCTCTCTCCACTACCAAGTTTTGAGTTTCATGAGGACTGGAATCACATCCTTCCCATGTTTATATTTGCACCTTCTACCACAAAGCTCAACAGCACTGAAGGAATTGAATCAAATGGAATGTGTTGTCTGAAAAGTCTGAGGCATGGCTTTATCAAGCGAGCAAAGGGAGGACTTCTGTCACGCCCGTATCATAAAGGAGAAAATGTTTCTTGCTTCTAAATGCACTTTGGCTATAACCCACCAGATTACTGCTGTACACGAGAGCATAAGCTTACGACTTTAAATTTCACTCTGCAGATGTTGCCATATGATTCAAATGAATCCACATTTTACACCAGCTGCTGATAACCTTTCCAGGTTCTTATTGCCACAAACAAAAGGAAAGAGACAGGTAATGTTATGCAGAATGTCACAAAGAAGCAAATGTCTTCTGTCTTGGCAAGATTGAGTATTCAGAGGTGAATTCTTCTGTGAAGATTAAAGTCACTGTCTTTGCAGTGGGAATGATGAACCTCTGGGGCAGGGGCCAGGAGCACTTGAGACCCAAAGCGCTAATGAATTTTTCATGTAACAATCTTCCTTACTGTGAAGGGAAAACGATGTATAGCCAGCTCAGGGTTCTCAGGAACTTCTCCAGAATGGAGAATAATTGGGCAGCCTTTTGAAAGTTTCCTTTTAGCTATGAATTTCCTGAATGGATTTCAGCTAATTTAAAGTTCTCTGCTCAAGGAGGAACCAAGAAAACTGTGGGGAAATGCAACCAGGCGTTGAGGAGGCATTTTCAGTTCATATGACTCCAAGAAATACATCAGCATTAAATTCAGCCCCGCATGATGTGTAAGACAGGGAAGTACCTTAAAAGTGATCTGATGAGGTCTATTTTACAGATAAGGAATTGTGTCCCGGAAAGAAGTGATGTGGTCATGGTAGCAAGAAGACTATAACACCTCTCTCTTCAGCTCCCGTCACACACACACATGCACATATATTTTTTTTCAACATTTTGGCCCTGTGGATTATAAACAATAATTTTCTTTTTCTTTCTTTCTTTATTTCTTTCTTTCTTTCTTTCTTTCTTTCTCTCTCTCTCTCTCTTTCTTTCTTTCTTTTTTTTTTTTTTTTGACAGAGCCTCACTTTATTGCCCCTAATAGAGTGCTGTGGCATCACAGCTCACAGGAACCTCCTGCTCTTGGGCTTAGGCAATCCTCTTGCCTCAGCCTCCTGAGTAGCTGGGACTACAGATGCCCACCATAATGCCTGGCTATTTTTTATTGCAGTTTGGCCAGGCCCAGGATGGAGCCCACCACCCTCAGAGAGGCCAGTGCCCTACTCACTGAGCCACAGGTGCCACCTGATAATTTTCATTTTCAAGGTCAGGAACAAATAAAAAGATATTTAAGATGCAATTGAATTAATATTGCCTCCAGGTATTTCTTAGACTTTTATAAAAATAAGTGCTAATTATCCACTCATTTTCTTGTGATTTTCCTCTTTCTCTGCAAATTAGAAGCACACTATCTTGCTAATTAAAGAAATTGGTTAACTTAGTTTCAGTCTAATGTCAATTTTTATTAAACACTGCTCTTACACATTTGGCTGTACATGAAATGGGCCTGCTTCCTCACGTTGACAGAACATATTAAATTGTGTGCAGTTCTTTTGACTACATTGTCTCATTTTAAACTCAGGATGCCCTGAAGAGGTAGAGATGATTTTATTTTTTTAATTTCTGTCCTATGGATAATGAAACAGATGCAGCAACTAATCTTGCCCAGTTAGTAGGAAGCACAGCAGGGATAAAATCCTTGATGATGAAAGGCTTGGCCTCTTGATTCCTTCACGGGCTTGTCTCCACTTCAAACACTGTGTGACTATGGGCAAGTTCCTTAACTTCTCTGACCTGTGAAATAATGCCTCACTTGGCAGTTGTTGGAAAGTTTCAGGGAGATAACTCATGCTAAAGGGGGCCCCGTTTACAAATTAGTAAGTTTTTATTTATCCACCTTGATTAACGTCTTCTAGGGGACAGTCCACATATGAGACGTTAGTGTTTTCTCTCAATGACTATAGTACGGTCACTGAATTTACAGTCAATAATATATGTGGCAATGAGGAAGACCAATTGTATAAGTTATCAAAGTTGCCTGTCACTCTATAATGCATAAAGGTGGCTCTTAAAAGGTATGCTTTATTTTCATTCACCTAAAACGGAAAAACAGTAAAAGCACCACAGCAAACCCTGCTAGGGAGCGCCAGTGCAGGGTGGGTGTGGGCGTTACCCACAGCTGGGCTGATCACAGAGCGTGGTACGCTATTTCTAGGTAGAAAAAGACTGTGCAGATAGTCAGCTGTTTTTCTCTTTAGAATGGAAGAAACAGTGTTACAACTAGGATTATGACTTAGACCGATGCTTCCCTAAATTAATCTGAATCTTGTTAAAATTCAGACTCTTATTCAGGAGGCCTGGGGCGAGCTTGAAAGTCTGCGGTTCTTACTATCTCCCGATGGTGACAATACTGCTAATTCACAGACCACATTTTCAAAATTATGAATTGGGAGCAAAAGTTCAAATTCCAATTTCTTGTTCACTGGTTTTGTGACCTTGGGCAAATGATTTGATCACTGTTCGTCAGGTATATCAACCATAAAATGGGAATAATAGTAATACCTACCTCAGAATATTAATGCACATAACATCCTTAAAGTATTTCTGGCTCACAATAAATATTCAAATAAACATCAGCTTTAATTATTGATGTTATTACATTATGGTCATAAATATGGTCTTGTGAACTGTTGGTCATTGAGAAAAGGTTAAATAACTAGGTTTCAAAAACAATTTTGCAGTTTTTATTTGTGGCAAAACACACATAACATAATAACTACCATTTTAACTATTTTTAAGTATACAATTCAGTGGTATCAACTACGTTCATAATGTTGCTAAACTATAAGCACCACCTTCTTCATAATGTTTCATCTTGTGAATTCTACACCCTTTAAACAATAACTCCCATCATCCCTCCCCCAGACCCTGGCAGCCATGATACTACTTCTTGTTCCTATGATTTGGGCTATTCTAAATACCTTATATAATGAATCGTATAATATTTGCTACTTGTGACTAGTTTATTTCATTTAATACCCTCAAGTTTCACCCATGTTGTAGCATATTGCAGAATTCATTTCTTTTTTATGGCTGAATAAAACTTCATTGTATGGAGATACCACATTTCTTACTCATTCACCTATTGATTGGCATTTGGGCTGTTTCTACATTTTAGCTATTATGAATAATGCTGTGATGGGTGCAAGTGTACAGATATCTTTTTTAAGCCCCCGATTTCAAACTTTTGAGTATATACCCTGACGAGGAATTGCTAGATCATATGATAATTCTAATGTAATTTTTGATGACCCACCATATTATTTCTCACAGGAGCTGTACTAGTTTAGATTCTCATCAGCAGTTAACAGGGTCCAGTATCTTCACACACTCTTTAACACTTGTTGATTTTTAGGGTTTCCTTTGATAGTTGCAGTTTTGATGTGTATTTTTCTAACAATTAGTAAACTTAAACATTTTTTATATAATGATTAGCCACAGATAGATATAGATATAGATATACCCTTTGAATGTCTATAAATATATTCTTTAAATGTCTGTGCCCATTGCCCATTTTGGATTCAGGTTGTTTTTCTATTATTGTTGAGTTTTAGGATTTCTCTATATATTTGGATATTAATGCCTTATTAGAGGGATTAGAAAGATTTCTTCCATCCTGGGTTTCTGGAGATTACTTTTTATTCTGATTTTCAGGGTTTTTTTTTTTGTCTGTTTTGTTTTGTTTTTTGAGACAGGGTCTTGCTGTGTCATCCAGGCTAGAGTGCAGTAGCATCATCATAGCTTACCATGGCCTCTAATTCCTGGGCTCAAGCAATCCTCCTGCCACATCCTCCCAAGGATCTAGGACTATAGGCACATGCCATTCAGCTAACTATTTAATTTTTTTTTTGTAGAGACACTGTGGGGGGAAAGTACTTAATGTATGATAGAATTTGTTTCAAGAGTTTTACATTTATCTCATTTAAAGTCTGTATCCCCCTACAAACCAGAAATTACAATTATTTAAAATTTTCTCTGCAAATGAGTATTCTAAAGTTCTGAGAGAGATTTTGTTTTTTTTTTTTTAAGACAAGCTTTATGCTGATTCTTATCACATAAAAACCTGGCTTAAAGTGATGTGAGGCCATTTATCATCTATATTTATCTCACCTATAGTGAGTAATGTTTTCACTGTGAAAATATCAATGCTTTTGATTACAATGTGCTTTTTATTACAGGTAAATCTCTCCACTTGTTACATTACATAAGCTACTACATATGTATCATATTAGCTTTCAAAAATCAAAAAAAAGTTTCAAAATCTGAAATGTTTCTAGTCTGACGATTATCGGATAAGGGATATCCATTATTCCCATTTTATGATTTGGGAAATTGGGACATGGAATAATAAAGTAACCTGTTAAACATATTCACACACTTTCAAGGTAGCAGGAAAGACTAACTCTGGACAGTCTGACTTCAGAGGTCAAAGTCTTCATCCCATGCTCTACATATCCATGGATGGCCTGAACTACTACATGTGGATAGAGTCTGGATAGAGTCCTTGGGGGAATCTTGAAGAAATATTTAACTCCTCCTGGAGCTTTTCAAGGCCTGCTTTCTGAGAGTGAGAGTATGAAATATGGGTAGAAAAGGCAGTGATTTATCCCTGTCGATGTGGACCTGTGCACCAGCAGTAATGAGCACTGTTGCATGTTTCTGGAGAGCACTCATGGAAGTTGGTGTGCAGGCACCTCTTCATTGTCGGTGGCCTGAGATCCCCCCACAGGTGCAGCTAGGTACCCCATGACAAGAATACCCCTTCAGTTTGATTATTCTCACTCATTGCCACTTTTATTACAACTCTGGTGGACTAAATATTATATTACCAGTTAACATCGTCCCTCAAATTTTTCATTTGGATGACAACTGAAAACAGCATGCTTACCCTCAACTCCCCACTCCTGACAAAAGTAATACAAAGCCTTTTCATTTAACTTGGATTTAATTGCTTTAGAATGGGTCTGCCTATGAAAACACTCACAGTTCATTATTTCCAAGATGATGATATGTCACAGTGCCACCAACAGAAGTGGACAGGGTCAGCATTCGGATGATACCAACGTCACATTAATCACCGTGCTTCAGGCATCTAGGCTCCATGCCAACAAAACAGGCAGGTGGAGTCACAGAAGCCATGAAATGCAAAAGAAATTTTTTAAATATATAAAGAAAAAAATTACAAGTAAAGAATAGGGAGTTGGAAACCTTAATGACTATTCAATTTTCTAATTTTACCACTGTGTAAACCAAGACACAAGGAAAAGAAACACACCCAAGATCAGGTAGCCAGTTTCTACAAAGGTCAGTTAGGCAGCTACACAAGCTATGAGCTCTGAGGTCATCTAATAGTCATGTTTTTGAAGGCATTTTGTACACCACTGCCAATTCCATTTTCTTAAAGATTCATTAGATAGCTCACTATTTCATCAGTATTCATCTCAATTTCCTGAAACCATAAGGACTTTAAAATGAATTGGGTCAATAATATATACTTACCTGAAAAACTACCTTATGAAGTTCTTCATATTTAATATTCCTTCTTTCTTACTTTTTATCCAGTCTAAATTAATTTTGTTCTATCTATTTAGCTTTCAGAAGAGGAATACATTTCTGTGTCAACCAAGGAACCCATTCTGATTATCCACATAATTACTCATGTATTTATGACTGCTCTTATATTCTTGTCGAGTGATTTTAAATGAGCAGAAGATGAAAAACTCTCATTCATTATTTACGATTATGCCAAGGTCATATTCTTCCTTCCATACATGTATGTTGAATTTAGCAAATCAATGACAAAAATATCTATAGGGTTCATGTCATAAAAAACAACATACCTTAGAAGAGAAACTCTTTTTGGAGCTGGTTATGCTTTGATCAAAAAGAGAAGGGCACAGTGCAAGAGAGAAGCTTGTATGGCAGTCTTCAGGACCTCTTTTGAATTTCGTCACTCGGGTGCTTAGCATGTGCTAGGCATTTTATTAACCAAGAATACAGTGGTTCCTATCCTTGGAGAGTTTGATGTCAAGTGGGAAAGAAATTGATTAAACAACAGCTCTGTGTTACATCTAGATCTGTGTACAGTTCTGTGTGAGAGAAATTCTGTGTCTTTGGTGAGAATATACCAATGTGTGATGAAGTGGGACCATATGTTAAGTGGCTATGCCGAGGGGCTTGGATTCTATCTTAAAAGCAAAGGAATTTCACTGAAATATTTTAGCAGGGACATGGCATCTGTTTTGTTTTGTTTTGTTTGCTCTTGTTTTCATTTCTTTAACACAGATTTAGAGTAGCTGATTATTTTAGGATGGCTGTGGCGTAGCCAGTCTTCACTATAGAGAAACATAACCTGTCACTTATTCAGCATCTATCGCAAGACGGTATGAGCTGAACAATCTTTAACATTCGTATTTTTCACGTACAAGAACACATCAGTGGTACAATTTCTAGAAATGAAAATAATGTGTAGTGAGTCACCTTTTCAAGAGGCTGAACTTAGCAAGTTCCTGAAATAAAACAGGTGCTGTAAAGAGACTGGGAATAGGGAGGCCTGGACAGTCAGACGATGTCCTCTAAAGTATAAATCTGCTAAAAGGGCAAGATGGCACCAGGTCTTCAAAGTGGGGAAAAGCAATAAACACTGATGTCCTTAATTCTAGGCACTTCGTAAATGTGAAAGATTGGCCATTTTACCGTTGTTTTAGAAATAAGTAAAAAGATGCTCAGAGAATTTAAGTAACATACCTAGAGTGGCAAAAATAGCAAATGACAGAGTCAAAATTTATGTGAATAAAACAAAGCCTGGCAGTTTTTATAGAGGCTTCCTCCTCCGGTTTTCAGGTATATTCATGTGAATGTTTTGACTGAGCTTAGCTCCTTGCTTACATATGATAAACAGACACACTTGCAGTAGCTTACATTATTCCCCCCATTTCATTGTAAAAGGATTACATCTGTGTCCACCTCCCCCTGGGAGGAGTCTTTGTTCTTAGTCCCCTAGTATGGGAGTTGGCCTTGTGATCACTTTGGCCAATGGAATGCAAGCCAACAGGACCTGAGCTGAAGCTTTAAGGGACAGTGGAATTTTCCACCTAGATTCTTTTTGTTTCCTACCTCCAGGATAATGATATTGTCTAAAGAGGAACGGCTTATGTAACTCGTGCCTCAGAATGAGAAGATACACACAGAAGAGACACAGCAGCCGCTCTGCAGCCGCTGACAGACAACCTGAGTGAGAAGCAAAGGTGTCTTTCTGTGCTACTCTCAAAGCATCTGATATGACGAGTACACATATGAAACTTAAACTGTTTCATCGATGGTCACTAATAAACTGTTTTCAGAGGAAAATGTTATCTAAGGAAGATTCCATTCTTTGAGACAGAGTCATTAAAATCCAGTCCTTATTTATCCTTGATACTCTTATAATGTATTTTTTTTCCTATATCACTTCTCCGTAAGCTATTCATTCTACCAATTCACGAGACATATGATTAAGTATTGACTAATGCTTCAGGAATCCAGTGATTCTGCTATTTAAATATGAGTTCTTCTACTTCAAAGGATAGTAGTTCATTACAAACTTATTATAGGAAATACATTAACATATAGATTAACTTAGGAAGACCTGATGTTATATTAATAGTCTTTCTTTTCAAAAATATGATAATGTGGATTTTTGTGCCAGTTTTTCAAGCCATATTTTCTCTTTGTAATTTTCCATATAATTCCTGAACAGTTTTTGTTAAATCCATTACTATGTATTTTTTTGAATAAATTTTATTGCTATGAGAATGGGGTTTTATTTATTAAATTTTCCATCTTATTATAGCTGGAATGTAGAAAAGTGAATGATATTTATTCTTCATAAAGCTACTACCTGAGATTTTTTGTTGATTATGGTGGAAGGATATTGTGCATATTTCAAAGTTTCAGCTAATAAAATTTGCCGATGGACCAAATGTATAGACTGAGGAAACAAGAGGAGTCATCAGTTACCTGAGCAAAAAGGAAGAGGATTTCCTTTACATGAGATGGGTAGTTATAGGAAAACTAAATTTGTTTCTCGTGGGGAGCAGAGTTTGCTTTAAACATGTTAAGGTTGTGCTGCTAGTGGGAAGTCAAATCGACAGCCTGATACATGCGTAGAATTAAGGGAAGATATGAGACAAAGGCACAGAAATTTGAAAACTGTCAGAATATAAATGTCATTTACAGATGTGGCATTCGGTGGGTTAATGCAGAATATTTGCAGAAATTATAAAGAGAAGCGATTAAACTGATCAGGAGGATGGAGAGGATGCCATGGAAGTGACAAAGGCGAAGCAGCCAGCACGTGAGAGGAGAGTCCAGAGACGGTGGGACCCAGAGGCCACTGTCGCAAAGTATTATGAAAGTTTCAAACAGGCAGTGGGGACGTGGAGTTCTCAGAAGAAGCACCTCGGAGAGTTACTATCAACATCTTCAGTAATGAAACGTGGTCTTCTCCCTTTGTGTGTGTGTGTGCTTAATATGGTCACGAAAATAAAACCGTTCACCAGATTGCTTACAAGTCACATAGTGGAGGGGGGCAGGTGAGAATGAGGGCATAAATGATTAGGTAACATTATTTATGTTTGTAAGATAAAGTCCAATCCAGGAAGTGTGCCATATACCCCTCCATTGTACCCAACGGGTGGCTACATTTTTAAGAGTTAAAGTGGGGCATAACTTTTACGGAAAGTTGGAAAACTGAGTTATATCCCTGTGTTTAGACAAACCAGGAGTCACCTTGTGCACAGCACTTGGCCTGCATATTTATGGTCTAAATGATTCTTCCTCCAAAGAACAAAGAGGCAGGAGCAGATGAAATCACAGCCCCTAGCAGGCAGCATCAGTACTAACTACGGTAAGTGTTCAGCAACGACTGAGTGAATAGATAAGTCAATGAACAAATAAATGTTCTTTCCAGCTCTAACATGTTATTTCTGTCACCCCAACCACCTCTCTCTCCCAAAAAAAAAAAAAAAAAAAAAAGAAATAGGGACAGAACTGAGTTGAAACACCATCAGCAACTGCAGCTGCCTCAGCTTTTCCCCTTCGTTCCTAGTGGTTTGCCTACGGAGATGATTAATTATTTACACTGCCTTTAGGAAGTGCAACTGGGCTCTTCTGCTTTGGAAGCTGTTTCTGTTATTATTAGTCTCCAAGCTATTTCTTATTTCCTCCAGCACAGTGAAGGTAGTGAAATACGGAACCATGCTTCCTTTTCCCAAGCCCTTGAAGTACTCAGCTCAGCAGTAGACAAACTCCTCCGGCATTTAATGAGAACTATGGAAGACCTAATTTCCTTTGTTATTCTCAGTTCCCTTGACCTCAGGTAATCAGATAAGGAGCAGCACAAGAGGACCAGTGAGTTATTTCAGTGGTTTTTCTCTGTCATGTTTTTGTTCCTGTGCAGTCTGAACATTCCTATGTTTTTTTGTTAGCATTTTCTCAAAGTTGGGCTGTAGCATGAATGCTTTTTCTTTTTCTATTATATAAAAAATAAGACGAAAAATGAGAACTATCTGGAAATCCTAGATATTTGCTTGCTAGTTGTCTTCGATTTGTGGCTCCTTTTTTTTCTCTTTCTCTTTTCCTTCCTTCTTCCTTCCTTCCTTCCTTCCTTCCTTCCTTCTTTCCTTCCTTCTTTCCTTCCTTCCTCCTGCCCTTCTTCCCTCCCTTCCTTCCTGTGTTTTTTTCTCCATCTTTTATTATTTCATTTTATTATTTTCTTTTAATTAAAATGCTAATTTAAATTATGTAATACACTAAGGCCCCACTGTGATTAATAAATGTTTATTGCATGGTTTGACATATGCACAGTGTTTACAAACATGAGAAGCAGATAGCACCTGTCATGAAAATAAAAGTATTCTGGTTTAAAAGGGAATGCCAATGTATCTGGCATTAGTTGTAGTGATAATGGTGTGATAATAAATTTAATTTACCCAATATTTATTGAGGGCATGCTGTGTGACAATAATTGTAAATGGTTGGCACTCTCTGGTTTCATGGTTTAGTTAGAGACATTTACATATAAGTGTAATTCTGTTTCTAAAGCTCACAGACATATATGTAGATACATAAAACAACATAGGTATTAATGGTGAAAAGTATTTTATTACAGTTAAATTTTGAGTTAGGATGTAAGGTAAGAACATATCATGCCAGGCACAGTGGCTCATGCTTGTAATCCTAGCACTCTGGCAGGCTGAGGTGGGAAGTTCGCTTGAGCTTAGGAGTTTCAGACTAGACTGAGCAAGAGTGAGAATCTTATTTCCACCAAACAAACAAACAAAAAATAAATAGCCAGGCATCATGGTGTGCCTGTAGTCTCAGCTACTTGGGAGGAGGAGCCCAGAAGGCTGAGGTTGCAGTGAACTATGATGATGCCACTACACTCTACTCGGGGAGACAGAGTGAGATTCAGGAAGGAGAGAGAGAGAAGGAAGGAAAGAAAGAAAGACAGAAAGGAAAGAAAGAAAGAAAGAAAAATGGAAGGGAAGAGAAGGGAAGGGAAGGGAAGGAAGAGGCACATACCTCTTCACCGTACTGATAGCAATTTGTGAGAATAAACTAGATATTTAAAAAAAAATACTAGCCCTGTAGGCATAAAACGAAGGTTTGTAAAAAAGCAAATCCTCCCTGCCCACGTTTTATATAGTCACACATTGGCAAAAGTGAACAAGGTTCAGACAATGCAGCAGTCATGCTAAGCAACGTGTACGGGGTGAAAAGGAGTTGATACTTCATGAGCAGGTAGTGTGCGTTGTCCTCATTGAAGTGAAGGAAAGAGATATGGAAAGTTAAGTGGTTTCCTTATGATCACAAGGTCAATAGGGGTTCAGTCAGAATTCAACCCAGTTTCTTTTAACATCCGTATTCTTTTCACTATAGTGTATGTGCAGCATTAAGGACATGTAACCTGTTGCTTAGAGTGATTGATTATTTGGGGAGCAAAAGTAAGGACTTATATACAACTATACATTTCTGTCTATACACTGAAAATACATAACTGAATTAACTAACAGGAAATTAAAGAATAAAACTTACCGCTCTCATCTCCCTCAGTATGCTAGACCCAATTATCTGAAAGCTCCAGTCAGTGTGATCTTCGAAGGATCTGTTTAGATAATTGAGATGTTGTTTTCAGTGAGTGAAAGCTGATGTTAGATAGTTGTAGACACAGTGTGAACCGTAACAGCAGAGACAGGCTCTCATGTACTCCTCATTTCCACAAACCCTTCCAGGAGGCCTGGAACACAGTGTGTACCGTAACAGCAGAGACAGGCTCTCATGTACTCCTCATTTCCACAAACCCTTGCAAGGGTCAGGGAGAAAAGAGAACCTCATGTCAGGAGGCAGGAGGCCTGGAACTCAGTGGAATTAGCTAGGAGCTAAATAAAAAGAATCCTTGGCAGCTGCTGTGAATGCAGCTATGTTATTTGCAGTTCACCATGACTATAGAGTATAGATGAAATGTATTGGCTTCTAGAGGCAGCAGGATTGAGTTCAAAAGGCAGATACGTTTTGTATGGAACAAGAAAGACAACTGAATAGCCAGCACAATTCTAAAAATAAGAACAAATCTGGAGGCATCACTTAAACAGACTTCAAGTTATGCTGTAAGTCTATTGTGATCAAAACAGCATGGTATTGGCATAAAAATAGACATAGATCTATGGAACAGAACAGAGAACCTAGAGATGAAACTAGTCCCATATCACCACCTGATCTTTGATAAGGAAAATTAAAGCATACATTGGGAAAAGAATCCCTGTTTGATACATGGTGCTTGGAGAACTGGTTAGCTACGTGTAAAAGGCTAAAACTGGATCCATACCTCTTGCCGTTTACAAACATTAACTCACAGGGGATAAAACATTTAAACATGAGACATGAAACTAAAAAAATAGTTTCTGAAAGATATTGTGGGAAAAATTCTTAATGATATCAGTCCTGGGAAAAAATTTATGAAGAGGACCCCAAAGGCAATTGCAGCAACAACAAAAATAAATAAATGGGACCTGATCAAGTTAAAACGTCTCTGCACTGCTAAGGACACAATCCACAAAGCAAAGAGAAAACCTTCAGAATGGGAGAAGATATCTGCAGCCTATGAATCTGACAAAAAACTATAAGGAGAATTTATAAAGAACTCAAGAAAATCAACAGAAACAGAGTGAACAATCCCATTAAAATCTGAACAAAAGACTTGAACAGAATCTTTTCTCATGTGGACAGAGGAATGGCCAACAAACTCAGGAAAAAATGTTCATAATCTATAATTATTAGAGAAATGCAAATCAAAACCCTTTCAAATATCAGCTAACCCCAGTGAAAATGGCCCACATAACAAAGTCCAAAAGGAACAGACACTGGCCTGGGTGGAGAGGGGAGGGAACACTCTTAAAATGTTGATGGCACTGCAAACTAGTACAGCCTTTATGGAAAGAAGTATGGAGAGTCCTCAAATAACTAAAAGTAGATCTTCCATTTGCTCTGGTGAAAAAAAAAAGTCATTTTACCATAAGGACCTATGCTTTTGAATATTTATAGCAACCCAATTTATAATTGCAAAAATGTGGAAATAACCCAAGTGCCCTTCAATCTATAAATGAATTAATAAACTGTGGTATAGGTTTACCATGGAATACTCTTCAGCCACAAAACAGATGGAAACTTTGTTTCATTTGTATCTATATGGAAGGATTTGGAGAACATTCTTCTAAGTATCTGAAGAATAGAAAGTCAAGCATTCCATGTACTCAATACTAAGTCAAAACTAATAGATTAATAACTACAGGCCAAGAACTTTCCAAAATTAATGATACACACCAAATCACAGATCCAGGCAGTTCAGAGAGGCATGATAAATACAAAGAACAAAAATCAAGTCTCCAGACCAATAATAAAACCCACCACTGGGCTCGGCGCCCTTAGCACAGTGGTTACAGTGCCAGCCACGTGCACCAAGGGTGGCGAGTTCAAACCCAACTAGGGTCAGCTAAACAACAATATCAACTGCAACCAAAATATGGCCAGGTGTTGTGGAGGGAGCCTGTAGTCCCAGCTACTTGGGAGGCCGAGGCAAGAGAATTGCTTAAGGCCAAGAGTTTGGGGTTGCTGTGAGCTGTGATGCCACAGCACTCTACCCAGGGTGACATAGTGAGACCCTATCTCAATAAAAAAAAAAAAAAAGCACCAGTGATACAGCCAACAGAAACACTCCCATCTTAAGTATATCATATTTGAGACAGCAGAAAATTAAAGACAAAGGAACGTCTGGAAGGAAGTCAGAGAAATAAAATAACTTACCTGTCAAGTAATAAGGAAAACAATAGCAGACTTTCTTTAGAAATCATTCTAGCAAGAAGAAAGTAGAGTGAAATATTTAAAATGTTGAATGGAAACTAGACTAACTGAACTAAAGTAATTCTTTATGCAGTGAAATTACCCTTCAAAAGTTAAAGAGAAATAAATGCTTTCTCTAACAAACAAAAGCTGAAGGAATTTATAATCAGTTGACCTGATCTATGGCAGAAGAGAAATGATATGTCAGAAAACTGGATGGACGGTGAGCATTTTTCATGTGTCTGTAGGCCCTGCTCCTGTCTTCTTCAGAGAACCTTCTGTTCAAGTCTCTTGCCCACAATGAAATGGAATCACTTATTGTTTTCTTATTAATAAGTTTGAGTTCTCTGTGGATTCTGGTTATTCAACCTTTTTGTCAGAGACATAACCTGCAAATATCCTCTCCCATTCCAAGGGCTGTCTGCTTGCTTTACTTACTGTCTTTTTGGCTGTGCAGAAGCTTTTTAGTTGGATCAGATCCCAGTAATGTATTTTTGGTGTTGCTTCAATTGCCTGGGTGGGGTGGGGGCTCCTCATAAAGTATTCTCCCAGGTCAATTTCTCCAAGTGTTTCCCCTGCATTCTGTCCAAGTATCTTTATAGTTTCATGTCTTAAGTTTGAATCTTTTATCCAGTGAGAGTCAATTTATATTAATGGTGAAAACTGTGGGTCCAGTTTCCGTTTTCTACAAGTCATCAGGCAATTCACCCAGCACCATTTGTTAAATAGGGAATCTTTCCCCCAATTTATGTTTTTGATAGATTTATCAAAGATCAAATGACAGTAAGTGTCTGGGTTCATCTCTTGGTTCTCTATTCTGTTCCATATATCTACCTATCTATTAGGTTGGCAAACTCTTGGACTTCAGTGATTCTCTTGACTCAGCCTCATGCCAGGACCATGCTGTTTCGATCACTATTGATTTATAGTGTAGTCTGATTCTGGTAGTATGATTCCTTCTGATTTGTTTTTCTTTCTGAGTAAAGTCTTGGCTATTCAAAGTTTTTTCTGATTCCATATAAAAACAAAGTACTATTTTTTCTGAGATTTTTGAGTATGACAGTGGTGTCTTAACAGGGATTGCATTAAATTTGTATATTGCTTTCGGTAGTATGCACATTTTAACAATGTTGATTCTTCCCAGCCATAAGCATGGTATATTTTTCCATTTGTTAACATCTTCAGCTATTTAAACCACTTTGAGATATCATCTAACTCCAGTAAGACTACCCCACATCACAAAATCCAAAACTACAGATGTTGGCATGGATATGGAGAAAAGGGAACACTTCTACATTGCTGGTGGGAATGCAAGCTAATACATTACTTTGGAAAAAAATTTGGAGAACACTTAAGGATTTAAAAGTAGACCTGCCATTCGATCCTGCAACTCCTCTTCTAGGTATATATCCAGAAGACCAAAAATCACTTTACAACAAAGAAATTTGACCAGAATGTTTATTGCAGCCCATTTCATAATTGCTAATTCATGGAAGAAGCCCAAGTGCTCATCAACCCATGAATGAATTAATAAATTGTGGTATACATATACCATGGAATATTATGCAGCCTTAAAAAGATGGAGATTTCATCTCTTTTATGTTCACATAGATAGAGCTAGAACATATTCTTCTTAGTAAAGTATCTCAAGAATGAAAGAAAAAGAATCCAATGTACTCAGTACTATTATGAAACCAATGTATAATCACCCACATTTTCATATTAAAGATAAAACACAACTATAACCCAGGATGATGAAGGGAAGAGAAGGGGGAGGAGTGGGGAGGGGTGAGGTTGGGTGGAGGGAGGGTAATCAGTGGAACCAAACCTTTGTTGCATATTGGAAGGGTACATGTAAAATCTCTTAAATATAGAGTATAAATGTCTTGACAATAATTAAGTAAGTGAGGTGAAGGCTATGTTAACCAGTTTGATGTAAGCATTCCAAATTGTATATAAAATCAGCACATTACACCACATAAATGCATTAATGTGTATAGTTATGATTTTTTATTAAATCATAGCTGTGTACATTAATGGGGTATCATGGGATACAATGTGCTTGTTTTACACACAATTTGAAATGCTCTCATCAAACTGGTTAACAGTTTGGTAACTGGTTTCTTAGTTATTATGTTAAGACATGTTATATTCTACACTTAGTAAATTTCACATGTACCCTTGTAAGAAGCACCATAGGTGTGGTCCCACCAATCACTCTCCCTCCATGCAACCTCCCCCCTCGCCTCCCCTCCCTCTCCCCTTTCCCCTTCTTCTTGGGCTATAATTGAGTTATAGCTTTCATAAGAGTGCTATAAATTGGTTTCATAGTAAGACTGAGTACATTGGATACTTTTTATTCCATTCTTGAGATACTTTGCTAAGAAGACTATGTTCCAGCTCCATCCATGTACACATGAAAGAGGTAAAGTCTCCATTTTTCTTTAAGGCTGCATAATATTCCATGGTGTACATATACCACAATTTATTGATCCATTCATGAGTTGATGGGCACTTGGGCTTCTTTCATGACTTAGCAATTATTAATTGGGCTGAAATAAACATTCTGGTACATATATCTTTGTTATAATGTGATTTTTTATCTTCTGAATATATCCCTAGTAGAGGAATTGTAGGATCGAATGGCAGGTCTATTTTTAGATCTCTAAGTGTTCTCCAAACATCTTTCCAAAAGAAACATATTAGTTTGCATTCCCACCAGCAATGTGGAAGTGCTCCCTTTTCTCCACATCCACGCCAACATCTCTGGTTTGGGGATTTTGTGATGTGGGGTAATCTTCCTGGAGTTAGATGATATCTTAAAGTGGTTTTGATTTTCATTTCTCTGATGATTAAGGATGATGAGCATTTTTTCGTATGTCTGTAGGCCATGCACCTGTCTTCTTCAGAGAAGTTTCTCTTCAAGTCCCTTGCCCACCCTAAGATGGGATTACTTGTTCTTTTCTTACTAATACATTTGAGTTCTCTGTGTATTCTGGTTATTAAACCTTGGTTGGAGACATAACCTGCAAATATCTTCTCCCATTCTGAGGGCTGTCTGTTTGCTTTACTTACTGTGTTTTGGGCTGTCCAGAAGCTTTTTAGTTTGATCAGGTCCCAGTAGTGTATTTTTGATGCTGCTTTAATTGCCCAGGGGGTCCTCCTAATAAAATACTGGCTCAGGCCAATTTCTTAAGTGTTTTCCCTGTACTTTCTTCTAGTATTTTTATAGTTTCATGTCTTAAGTTTAAATCTTTAACCCAGTAAGAGTCTATCTTAGTTAATAGTGAGGAGTCTGGGTCCAGTTTCAGTCTTCTACAGGTTGCCAGCCAGTTCGCCCAGCACCATTTGTTAAATATGGAATTTTTTCCCCACTGAATGTTTTTAATTGGCTTGTCAAAGATCAAATAACCATAAGTAGCTGGGTTCACCTCTTGGTTCTCTATTCTGTTCCATGCATCTACCTCTCAGTTTTTGTGCCAGTACCATGCTGTTTTGATCACTATCAATTTATAGTACAGTGTGAGGTCGGGTAGTGTAATTCCTCCTGCTTTGTTTTTATTTCTGAGTAATATCTTGGCTATTCAAGGCTTTTTTTTACAGTTATGATTTAATAAAAAAATAAGAAAAATAAAACTGGATGGGATGGATAAAAAGAAAGGTAGAGCATCAGAGAAAGAATAAATGAAGTTAAATATAATATTTTATTTTTAGTTGATCTAAAAGATAACTTTGCTTAAAACAATAATAATAATATATTGAATGATCACAAATAAAAGGAATGAAGCAACTCACAAAGGCCAAGAGAAATGGATTGGGAATACTTTTGAGGCACTTGCACTACATATAAAGTAATACTGCATTTTTTAAAAGTGATTTTGATTAATTAAAAAGGTATATTGGAAATTTTAGGGCAAGCTCTAATATTTTTTCATAGTAGTATTACTGATTTACTAAAGGAGTATATAAAATGGAATCATATAAAATGCACAGTTAAAACGAAATCAGGCAAAAAAAAAAAAAAAACCACTCAGGTGAAAAGATAAGGAATATCTGCAATAAATAGGAGCCAGTAACTGAGATGGTAGATGTTAATCCAGCTCTAACAGTAATCACCTGAGATGTGAATAGTCCGGTTATATAAATTAAAACACAGATATTGTCAGAGTGGATTAAAAATGACCCAATTGTATGTCAACTATAAGAAACAATTTTAGAGAGGGTATAGTGGCACATACCTTTAATCCTAGCACTCTGTGAAACCGAGGCCAGTGGATTGCCTTAGCTCACAGGTGAAGACCAGCCTGACCCAAAGCAAGACCTGGTCTCTAAAAATAGCCAGGTGTTGTGGCAGGCTCCTATTGTTCCAGCTACTCTGGAGGCTGAGAATCACTCAAGCCCAAGAGTTTGAGGTTGCTGTGAGCTGTGATGCCAAGGCACTCTACTGAGGCAACAAAGTAAGACTTTGTCTCAAAATAAAAAGAAAGAAGGAAGGAAACAATTTTAAATATGAATAATATAAAGACTCATGTTCATAGTAAAGTGATTTCCCACTGATTGAGAGCAAATATCTGCATGTCACATACTGAATAAAGGATTTAAATTAGAATATGTACAGACTCTTACAAATAAACAATAAAAATAAATAAAATGAAATGGAAGACCCTTCTATACTTCCGAAACTGTCTATAGAATAAATATCTGAAAATAGAATTCCTGGAAATGCAAGTTAGTAGATCCTTTATTTTGATAGGCTACAGCATATAACCTTCCAAGCATGGAATGCCAACTGCCTTTTCCCCAAAACATGCAGATGTGCTGGAATGAGCATTTTCAGAAGATTTGTTCTCCTCTGACTTTTAGGCAGAGGGGAAAGGATTTAAGGAAAGAATTGTATAATAATTCTACTAACAAAAAATTAATAAATTAAATGTCATCAAAATTAAAAATTTTTGAGCAGCAAGGGATACTCCAAGAAAGCCAACAAAATGGAAGAAAATATTTGTAAAGCATATATCTGACAAGGAATTGTATCTTATTATACATTCAGAATATATAATATAAAGAAATCCTACAGCTCAGTAACACCCAAGAAAACCCAATTTTAAAAAGTGAGCAAAGGACATTTTCTTCAGTGAAGATACAAATGGCCAATAACCATCTGAAAAAATGCTCAACATCATTAGTCATTAAGGAAAGGCAAATCAAAGTCACAATGAAATACCACTTCACACTCAGATGGCTGTTGTCCAACAAACAGAAAGTATCCATAAGCGGGTGGAGAAAATGGTACTCTGTGAACTGCTATGGAGAATATAAAAAGGGCAGCTGCTGGGGCAGAATTTGGTGATTCTTCAAAATGTTAGGCAGAAAATTGACATCTGAAAATTCCACCTGCAGGTATAAGCCAAACAGAATTGAGGATAGGCACTCAACCAGACACTTGTATACTAGTGTTCAAAGCATTGTTGTTCACAGTAAACATAAGGTAGAAACAACCCAAGAGTCCACCAACAAAAGAAACGATTTTAAAAATGTGGCATAGACATACCATAGAATATTATTCAGCTATAAATAGTAATGTAGGTCTGATATATAGTACAACATGGACGAACCCAGGAAGTGTTAGAATAAGTGAAACAAGTCAGACCCCAAACAACAAATAATGTATGATTCCATTTATGTGAAGAGGCAAATTTAAAGAGACAGAAAGTAACACAGAGAGACCAGGGACAGATGGAAGGGGAGAATTAAGAGTCATTGCTTAATGGGCATAAGTTTTCTCTTGGAGATGATTAAAAGCTTTGGAAATAGGTGTGAACATTGCACAGCATTTGAATATGTTAAATGTCATTGAATTGGACAATTAAAATAGTTAACGTGGTATATTTTACCACGATAAGAAAAAATAGTCCTATTTCCATTGAAAATGAGAGCAACATAAAATGTAAGCTGTATAAATAATTGCTCATTACAAAACACTCTTTCTGAGTCAGCTGGTTGTGCTTCCCTGTCTGGCTGGGCTTGCTTCTTAATCTGCAGACAGCGGGTGTCAGCTCAGCAGCCCTGCTTCCAGGTCTTTGTCTCCTGTCAACTGGGACCATCAGGGTGTTGGGTCCCATTCTTTTCAGCTGCTCCCATGTCCAGAAAGATTGCTCAGACTTACTTACCTAGTGCTTTGTCAGGATTCCAAGGAGGAAAGTAGTAGTACTAAGGTCTCTGGGTGTGTAGACCAATAGGTAGTCTACACGTAGTCTCTTCCATCATGTTTTATTGGTCAAAGCAAGTCACACGGGCCAATGGGGAGATAGACTACACCTTTTGAAGGGTGGAGCTTCAATGTCACATTTCAAGATGTCAGAACCCAGAGAAGAATGGAGATTTTTTGTAATCTGTCAGGAAATAAATGCCCTGCAATAAGGGATTGAATACATACATGATGCAAATATTGAGAGAATAAAAAACTATTGCCATTTTAAAGAATATATCATGGAATGAGGGAACAAGAACTTATCAAGTAATATTAAATATATGTAAATATATACATTAAATAATACATAAAATATTAAACTGTATGCACATACATATATTAAATGGAGATATAGAATACATATATTTGTTCTCTATATTATCTGAATTCCTATTTTCTGAATTATAAATTCACATAGTTCACCAATTAGGAAAACTCTTTTAAAAATAATAATGTTTTTAAAAATGTGTTTGTGGTTCTTTTACCCATCTATTCATAAACTTACTTAAACTTTGGAAGCTAGTTCATAAAGATCAAAATTTTTAATACAGACTTTGTGTATTAAAACTTGACCATAAATATTAGTAATCCAGGATTAATTTAGATCCTACTACACTAGCGCTGTTCAAAAGACAATAACAGCTTTTTTTATCATTCCACAATCCTTCTTTATCTCAACCTTTATCTTTTAATCTAGATATCCTCTGCTGAAAACAAAAAAGCTTAAATAACTAGGACAACAAAGCAGCACCAATGTCCTTTCTTGAATTTGATGGATAGTAAGAGTAGAAAGGCCCTGCAGCCCACCCTAAGTTCATGGACTAGCGGTCACTCTTAGCTAGAGTTCACGTCCCAAATCGTGTTTTACTTCGTTCATTCCACATTCATTTACTAAACGGGTTTGCACAGCCCCTGTTTTTGGAGAGTCAAGAATACAGTGAAAAGACATACAAATGACACACACACTGTTTATTCCAACATTCCCTCAACTGCTGTAAGAGAAGGCAGTGAGGGTGCTATATATACGAAGCCCTCTGCCTCTAACACATTGTTCACTTTGTGGGGGAGGGAGGTGTTGGCGGTAATTTAAGAAAGTTGACTTTTAAAAATATGAATTTGGCCATGTACCAAAACTGTGCTTGTGTCATACTCCTTAAACTCATACAAATAAAAAAATATGGATTTGGATCAGTTCTTTCATCAAATATTTATAGTCTACCTATTTTGTGCCAGCAAAGTATACCCAAACTATATTAAGTGCTCTGAGTAGAATATGGTGAAAAGTGAAAAAACCAAAACTCTTTCTCTGATGCTAAGCACACCCTGTGTTAGAATAAGATAATAAACAAATAAACATACCTTTGCAAGGGGCAGTACATGATATAAATAAAAATAAGTGAAAAAAGAACTTAGAAGACCTCAAAATGTTACAGGCAGAGGACTCTACCTGGGATGGTTCTGCACATCCCTGCGCCCATCTTCTCCTATTCCAGAGCTTTGAAGGTGGAAGGCCTCCCTTCAGGAATCTTCAATGCCATCTGGAGTTTCAGTCATCATGTTATCCTTCTTCTCTTAGAACCAAAGTTGCTTACACCAACATAACCTTTCTCACACATACCTGCCAACTGACCGTAAGCCCAGGGTTCCCACTTAAATGTCTACATGGTCAATAGCACCAATGAGTGAGTCGAGTAAAGTATAGATTAAAGGGTCCTAAAGTATACTGGATATTGTCCATTCCCACTTAACAAATTAAAGTTTAATTGTTCAGAAATCACTCCTTTGGGGGAACAGTAGGTTTTGACTCTATCTGTAAGAAGTCTTTCACTTTAAGTAACTTAATTAGGGTATACATTAAATTGCCAAGGAAAAATGATATTTTAGAGCAGCAGATACAAATTGTGTTTGCCAGAAGTCAGCTGAATCACTCTTTTGTTAATGCAGATGGGAATTCAAGGGATTAATAGTGTGTGGGTGCTGATAATTAATTTTAATTTAAATATCTCTGCAGTGAAGAAAATTGCTTTAGCTTCCTTAGCTTCTTCCTGATTATTCATTGGGGGGGGGGAAATCCTTCCCCATTCTGGCAAGTGGTGGGACCATCCATCAAATTGACTTCTCACTCCTAAGGTTCACTCTGCAAACTGTGCCCCCAGACGAGGTTGAGGGCATGAGCTTCAAGATTAGGCTAATATTCTTTTTTTTTTAAATTTCAAATTAATATGAGGGTACAAATTTTTAGGTTACGTTGTTTTCAATTCTAAGTTAAAGTTTAAATTCTTTACCTTAAAGTATTTCCCTTTCCTTTCTTATTGTAGTAAATATATAAAACATAATACAACCATTTCCATGAGTGAGTATACAATTTTGTGTTTTTAAATACATTCATAGTGTTGTATAATATCACCACTATGTACACTCAAAACTTTGTTACCATCCTTAACATAAACTCCCTGCTCACTAAATGGTAATTCTGCAATCCTCACACTCTCCATTTCCTGGGAACCTCTATTCTACTTTCTGTGTCTGTGTATTTAACTAAGTCCCTTATACAAGTGAAATCATACCATATTCATTCTTTTGTGTCTGGTTTATTTCACTTAGCATTATGCTTTCAGGAGTCATCCATGTTATAACCTACATCAAAATTTCATTCCTCTTCATGGCTGAATAATATTTCATGATATGTATATAGCACATATTTTTTACCCACTCATTTATTGATTGACATATGTTGCTTCCCCCCTTTCACTATTGTGAATAATATCGCTATAAACACTAGTGGGAAAAGCTGATGGAATTTTGACAGAAATTGTGTTAAATCTATAGATTTCTTTAAGGAGTTTTGACATCTTAACCATGTTATGTCTTCCTGCCCATGAACTGGGCCTGTCTTTCTACTTATTAAGGTCTTTCTTCTTTCAGCAATGTTTTACACTTTTCAGTGTACAAGATTTTAATTATTTTGTTCAGATTTATTCCTAAATGCCTAATTTTTCAAGATGCTATTGGAAATGAAATTGCCTTCTTAATTGAGCAATGGAGTATGATTCAATTTCTTGATAATTGAATTTGGGGATTTGGGGTCTTGATAATTGCTTGATTGACAATGAGTAATGATGTCTCATTGGTTGTGTATAGAAGCACGGAAATTTTTCATGTGGATCTTGTATCCTACACTTTTGCTGATGTTATTTGCTAGCCCTAAGGAGCTTTTCTTATGGAATGCTTGAGATTACATTATGTATAGTGTCATTTCATCTATGAATAGAGAGAGTTTTACCTCTTCCTTTCCAATTTGGATGCTTTTTCTCTTAAAATTTTGAACTTAATCTGGGAATTTGAAATTAGTCTGAACCAAATTATCTCAGCAGTAATGCACTTAAGAGATAGCCTCTGCTTCCTAGGTTCACAAGTGTGATTGCAGGTCATTTTCTCCCAAGGGCTAGATTCTACACTGCTATCTCTTTGATTTTGTGATAATTTCTAGAAGATATTTTTTTCTATTACCCTAGATGATGATGTACTACTACCCTACCCTTATTCCTTTTGAACAAACAGAATTCTTTTAAGGATTCACATAAAGAAAGAGGGGGAGATGTGGTCTAAAATGGCACTTTATCATTATCAGATTCAACTTTCGTGACTGGTATTTCTTAGTTTTAGACTATATCAGAATGTCCCTGATATGTTGTTTAAAATTCACCACTAGAGATTTTGATTACTATGTTTTGATTATTGTATCAAACATGATGTCCATATATGTGAACCACAGATTATACTTTGAGAACCACCAAATGTTTTGCAGCATTGACCTCTGTAACATATTTGCCAGATAAAGATCTAGTTTGTGACTTGACCCTCCTAGAGTTCTGCTCAACTCTATGCCACAAGGTGAATCTAGTTTGTTCCGGGAATAACTCTCCTTGCAGAAATGAAAAGATTTTCATATTTTGACTAATGATATACTCTGTATAAAATTGAATCTAGCCCACATAATTTCATGATTATAAAATTATAGAGGATTTTTCATTTTCCTTCATTTAAAAGAAATCATTTCAGAGAAACAAATGAGCCAAACAAGACATAGATCTTCACATAAATGTTTTCTTCTGAAATTGATATTTCCTTTTGTTCTAAATAATTTCACACAAGCACTTGTATATCTGTGTCTAATGATCTTATATCCATGATTTTAAAGATAGTAAAGATAGATGACTTGGCTTTTGCTGGGCAGAACTCTGAATCCCAAAATAGTAACTTTTTTTTTTTAAGAACTTTGCTATCTTTTTTTTTTTTTTTTGCAGTTTTTGGCCAGGGCTGGATTTGAACCCGCCACCTCTGGCATATGGGGCAGGTGCCTTTTGAGCTACAAGTGCCACCCCAACTTTACTGTCTTAAAGTGAAATAATGCACACCCTTCTTTACCAACAATTAGGTGCCAAACTTTACCAACAATGATTTGGATACCCCTGACACCGGGAGCAGGGTGCTGAGAGAGGGGGTGAACGTGCTGCCACTGTACCAACTAGTCAGACTGTTTTCCATTTCTTAATTACCCCTCATTCCCGACTTTCATCCCCCAAGTCATTCTTCATAGTGATTGGCATTTAAACTCTTTTTTCCCCCTTTTGGTACTTAAACTCTTTTAAAAAAAAAAAGGACATGTGCTGCTGTAATAATATGTTTCATTTAAATAAATGGGTAGATGTCTGATAATCTGCATGTGATAACCCCAAGGTTATTAGCATTTACTAAAACACTATACTGTGTAGAATTGGTTGATATCAGCTAGATTTGAAATGGGTTTCTTGGTGGGGCTGATGGGGTAAATCAGAGCACATGATCAAAAGTCCCTCTAGTTTACTAATTTGACTGGACTAAACAGTAATTGTACAAAACAAAAGACGCTAATGGAATGAATGTAGACTAACGTTCAGAACACTTACCTTCAAATCCTAATTGGATCTGTTTCTCTCCCCTGATTCCAGTGGTTCTCGGTTTCTCTGTTTGCAGATGGCAAACAAGATGTATTGACAAAGTTGATCTAATTAAGTTATATTTGATTCAACATATACTTATCAAGAACATGCCCTGGACATTTCAGGGCACTGGAGCTATAATGGTGTTTGAAAGAGTTCCTATCTACCTTTGCTCAGCTTAAAGTAGCTCTGCTGGGCATGACAGTAACATGGAGATGTGTTATGGTAAGATTTCTCCTGAAGCTCTGACCCTTTTGTTCTGAGAAGGTATTATAATATTATAAAAATCTTCAGGTATACGTGTGTGTGAGACAGAGAGAAAGAGAGAGAATGTGTATCTGCTGTAGCCACTCATTTCTTTTATTTTCCTTTCTTTCTTTTTCTCTTTTTTTTTTAGAGACTGAGTCTCATTTTATCACCCTCAGTAGAGTGCTGTAGCATCACAGTTTATAGCAACCAACTCCTGAGCTTAGGTGATTCTCTTGCCTCAGCCTCCCAAGGAGCTGGGACTACAGGCACCTGCCACTACACCTGGGTATTTTTTTTTTGGTGTTGTTGCAGTTTGGTGAGGGCTGGGTTTGAACCCACCACCCTCAGTACATGGGGCTGGCACCCTACCCACTGAGCCACAGGTGCTGCTCTGTAGCCACTATTTTCATCACTCAGACTGCACAGTTGAATTAACAGATGCATCCTCTGGAAATTGATTCTTATTTTGAAGTATGTAAAATCAGCTTTGTAACTAGAAAAAAAAAGTAAAAAATGAACATGTGAATAGACTTGTAGTAAAATTGGAGATCAGGTCTACCCACATGGTTTTACTGATAGATAATCTCCACTCAGGGAAGGGGTGTTCCCTCCCAATGACAAGGTGAGGACAAGATGCTCAGCCACCAGTAGAGCTTTGATCTTTCAACTCCCAGCTCAGTGTCAGCAATGTCAAAATCACAGTTGTCAGAAATGCCATCTGTCCCAAGAGTGAATCCCTTGAATGGGAAACTTGATTTTACCCGCAATTGCAAAAGATTTTGAATAGCTTGTCTTCAGTCTAATTGCCAGATGAGGCTCCCTGATGGTTTCCCACAGGCTATTTGTCTAAGACTGTCCCTGCTCCAGAGAGAGCACAGGTGGGGACATTGTGCAGGCAGAGGTGCATAGAGATCTTTGAAAACAGCAGCTTGTCTAAACAGAAGAATGACAACCACTCTCTCATGCTAGCTTGGAAAAATGCTAGCTAAAATCCGATTGCGACTGTAGGCCCAGCATGTTAGCACTTCCTATCTATTTACCTGAGACCTCTGAGTTCTCTCTTTTCCAAACCAGCAGACTCTTTTACCAGCTTCACATCTACTTGAGGCTTATACCGTGCAGGAGGAGGTCCCGGGGTGCCCAGCTGTCAAAGTACAGACGTCTTGCTGAAGGAAGAAACACAGAGATGAGGCCTTCAGAAGTAATCTTCCACAATCTCTTCTTACATAATCAAGGCCTTTCCTTCTGCTTTATACCTTCACTAACTAGAGAGATCAATAAATGTAGATTTCAGTAAATCTAGAGATATCTGAGTCCTATTAAATATATATAAGAAGAATTTGGAAGCAAATAGAAAACAAAAATGTACATAAAGAAGCCAAGAAAAATCAGAAAGGACCTAACATGAAAGGCATTGTGATTTACTGATTTGGAACTTAAGCTCTGAAAACAAGGAGTTGACAGGAGAGTACAGCATGTTCTCCCTGGCTCTGTGCTGCCCACTACCAGGCCCAGTGCCCTAGCAGAGGCCACTGGGTGCAGAGATCATGGGGTTGTCCTCCCGCAGCCCTGTCCATCACTCCTCCATGGTGTGTCCTTCGTCCTTGATAAGCTCACTGATAGTGAACAGCAAGGCTTCCTTTTTCTCTGCAACTTCATGTTGCGAGAATTTACAAACACATGCAGTGATAAAAGAATAAAGAAGTGGTCATCCCATAGCTGCAGTTTCACTTTCCACGGCTTTGGTTACCCATGGTCAACCTTGGGACCAAAATGTCAAATAGAAAATTTCAGAAATAAACAACTGATAAGGTTTAAATGACATACTCTCTGAATATCGTGATGGAATCTCCTGCCATTCTGCTCTACCCTAACCAAGTTACCAACCATCCACATGTCTACTCTATCCATGCTGCATACACCCTGCCCGTGAGCCACGAACACCACACCCAAAACCCAGTCACCCACATCATCGCAGCCAGTGTTCTGGGACCATCTAATGCTGAACAGCAAGGCTTCTTTCTTCCTCTCAACTTTATATCACGAGAATTTACAGACACATGCAGTGTTAAAAGAGTAAAACGGTAGTCAGCCCCTAGCTGCTGTTTCATTTTCCTTCAGACAGAGGAAGGTATATCTTCAGAAGGTAAATGGTAGCCTGGTAGCCTAAGGCCTCTTGGAAAAACCTATGGCAGTCCCTTCACTTCATCTTGACTTATCATTAGATAGTTCATCATGTGACATGATCACAAGAAGACCTAGTACAGTTTGTCAAATACGATTTGTGAGAGAGAGAGACAGGTACACAGAGATAACATTCACATAACATTTTATAGTATATGGTTATTGCTCTTTATTTTATCATTATTTATTGCTATTAATATCTTGCTATACATAATTTATAAATTAAACTTTACTATAGGTATCTATGTATAGTAAACAAACAGCCTATGTAGGGTTCTGTACTATTCATGAATTCAGGTATCCCATGGATAAGTGGAAACTGCTATATAGAGATTGCCAGACTATGTTGAGGGCCAAATCCAGACCTGCCCATTCTTCAATGCATAGTCTGTGGCTGCTTTGGCACTGTAAGGCAGGGGTGAGCACCATTTGCCTATGGTGCAAAAAGCATAAAAATATTATTTACTACATTTACTACCTTATGTAAAGCATGTGAAGTACCTTTTACAGAAAACCTAGTCAACCCTGGCACTTGCGCAATGCACATTTGTGTACTCTCCAACAATTGTCAAAATTGTTAACATTTGTAGTTGCTTTATCTGTCTATATTCCTATATATAAACATATATATTTATTTTCCTGATCCACATAAAAGTAAGTCACAGATATAATGACCTTTCCTCTCTACACACTTCACTACACCTCTGCTAAGAACAAAAGCATTCCGTCAGGCACGGTGGCTCGCACACATAATCCAGCACTTGGGAGGCTGAGGCGGGTAGATTGCCTGAGCTCACAGGTTCAAGACCAGCCTGAGCAAGAGCAAGACCTCGTCTCTAAAGAAAATATAGCTGGGCACCTGCAGTCCCTGCTACTTGGGAGGCTGAGGCAAGAAAATTACTTGAGCCCAAGAATTTGAGGTTGCTGTGAGCTATCACGCCATGGCACTCTACCAAGGGTAACAAAGAGAGACTCTGTCTAAAAAAAAATAATAATAAAAGCATTCCTTTATTAAACAAACCACAGTGACTGTAACACAAAAATAAATTATTATTCATAATTTCATATGATAAAAAACCCGTCATAATTTTTCAATTGTTCTTAGATGCTTTCTATAATTTAAACAAATTTTAATCAATATCCAATCAAATGTTCATGCATTAACTTTGATTATGATGTTTAGTCAAGCTCTTTTTTTATTTTATTTTTTATTTTATTGTGAGAAAACATCAATTATGATTGCGATGGTATGAAAATAAACTGTATAAGGGAAGTAAGTCACAGTAATAATTTATAATATGTCCTAACTGTAAAGGAGAGATTACTTTTGTGACAAATATTAACAATTGAGTCAATTAAAACATGTTTGATTTCATACCACTATAACCTGCAAAAGTTAAACAAACCTGCCACCTGATGCTCTTTTCTTTGCTCAGATATTAAGAAATATTTCAAGAAGAGTCTAGGCCACTGTTTGTAGAATACCCCACTCTGTATTTATCTATATTTATCAAATTCCTCTTAGTATCATTAACCTTTTTTCTACTGCCTACATTTTCTGTAAATTGAGCATTGGTTCTAAATCTTTGATTAGATCCAAATTAAACATTTTTGTCAAGGCCATATTATATTACAAAAGAAGGAAACTATTAGGGAGGCAAAGCTAGATCATTTGGTTCCGATGGTTACTAAATTGAGGTCTGTATGTAAGGGTACATGTTTCATTCAGCTATTACCTGTCTGTGGGCTTGCCAAGGGTGGTGTTGGTGGGTGGTCTTTTGGGATCTACTATCTGTACTAATCAGATATGTACTATATGATTTCTTTAAATTTTTTTTATTTAATAGTTTAGATTTCTGTGATATTGTGATATAATAGGAAATGTATATTAGATCTTAGTCCCTGGTTCCTGACACAGGAACTACTAAGCCCTTTAGAATCTCTGGAGTAGTAAGTGTGTCTTTCTTATGCTCAAGGCCATGGCTAGAGTCTTCCAAGATAGTGAGTTTCAGGATGGAAGCTGTTCTCAAGAAAAACCAAGACATTATTAGATTAGCTCTTTCAGCCCCACCCCCTGACCTCTAGGATGGGGAAAGGGACTGAAACTGATGATTTGATGCATTGTGCCTGTGTCACGGACCCTTCACAAAAAACCTTGAACTGGCGTTCCATAAGCTTCTGGCTTGGTGTTGGGAGGGTGATACACCCAGAGAAGGCAGAAAACTCTACATCTCTCTCCCATAGCTTGCCCTGTGCGTCCCTTCCATTTGGCTGTTTCTTTATAATAAGACAGTAAATGTAAATAAAATAACTCCTGAGTTCTGTGAGCTGTTCTAACAAGTTCTCAAACCCGTGTAGAGAGCTGTGGGAATCTCAGATTTATAGCTGGTCAGTCAGAAACAGGAGGAGCCCCAGCACATGCAATCAGCCCCTGAAATGGGGGCAGTTCAGGGGCACTGAGGCTTTCACGAACGGGATTTGATGCTGACTCTGGGTAGTGTCAGAGGTGAGTTGAGGTGAATACTTGGACATCGGGTTGCTATCAGTGAGTTGAAGAACTTCTTGTTGGAATGGGAAAAAACCTACATATTTAGTGTCAGAAGTTTTGTTACTAGAAACAGGTCATACTTCCATCAATGACGGTCACCTAAATCAATTAAAAATGACTGTTGTTTTTCTAATTCTGCAATTCTTCATACATATTCAAGCTGACATTTTATATAAAAGGGTTCTCTCTTTTTTTTTGTCTTTTCTTTCTCCCTCTCTTTCCTTTCCTCCCCCTCTCTCATTGTTATTGATTTATGGATTAAAAAATTAAAATACACTACAATAAATTATAGTTATTCTCTTTGATGCTTAAATTTCCAAAAATTAGCCAGTGGGAGTCCCCTCTCTGCTCCTTTATGTTTTAGACATCTCCCACTGGTCTTTGAGTTCTTTCTTATTTTCTGACAAAAGATATTCCAGGTTTATATTGTGCTTTATCTGCCTCAAACCTAGAATAAGGCAATTCTCCGAGGACCTCTGGCTCTTGTTATTGGGTAATTGTATTTAGAAGTCAAGATGTAGGTCGTCATGTTAGTTACTATGGTGTGCCATTGCTCTATGCTTTTTCAATGTATGCATTTATGTATTCATATACATACTTACATAAAATGATAAGTACATATTGGGCATCAGGACTCTCCTTATTATAATTGAAAGGCAACTAACACAAGGGGCTTGAGGCACAGGAGGGGTGAGGTCACTAACTATCCCCATTGGAGGAAGTATGTTAACATAGCCAGACCCAGGACCTCAAAGATGCTTTAAGTCTTACTTGAGCTTTAGGCTTAACTTTTCTCTGTATTAGATTTATTTTCAGGTACTACCACTCCCATGTGCAGCAAGTAATGCCAATGTTCTAAAGTCATAGTTCTACTTTTATTATCAAATTGGAAAATAAAACACCCAGAGGACCCTGAAGTTATGTTGCCATTGCTTAAGGCAGATTTAGCAAAGATCACAAGAGTTTTCCTTAAGTCTCACTTGTTCCTGATTTCAGTTCTGTAATACTACTTCATTGCATTGCCGCGGTCTTTACTCAGTATTTTCTTTTACATTAATTGCCCTATCCTAGTTCTCCATCTCCTAGGCTCTGGCCCAGTTTCTCTCACCTATCAACCTCCGAGCAAATCTCTCAGAGGCTGTCAGGCTCATCACTACTTTCTGCTGACATCTCTTTTGGAAGAACTTTAATCTGCTTCTGGTTTAATTACTGTGTCCCCGAGGCTCTGCCAGTGTCCTTCCATTCAGGGCCCACTCAGTAATGCTTAACTGAATTCTTAATTCCCCCAAATCTCATGTCAGAAAGCTCTTCCCTATCCAAAGCTATAGAATGTGACTCTCAGCAAACTCTTAATTCCGCAGCTAAACTTAGAATATAATATTAGCTCTAAAAAGCACCTTCGGGATCACTAAGTCTATTCCCCAAGGCACACCATTTTACACTCAGGAAGTGGAAATTCAGGGAGGGAAGGGGCAGGCCAAAGATCAAACACTAAGTTTGATTAGAAACTATAGTCCCTAACTGGGGACTCCTTCGTTCTAGCCAATTTATATCCAAGATATGGTATCAAGCAGACCAATAGTCCCAGGGTCTGTGATGAGTGTCCTGCTGAGAGGTGAGTCCATGGGAAAGTGGTGGGACAGGACCCCAGGATACAAGGAGAGACCTGAGTTCAGAGGCTGCAGTGCTGACTCAGTGCCACTGGTTTCATGACTCTGACCGGGGGACTTGACTTACTGTCTACTGAAGAAAATTAGTGATATCCGGCTCACTTTCTCTGAGACTATGTCCACCCTAACCAGGGAGGTGACATGATTTTCCCCCTCACCACCATCATCTGCTTCATGATAAATGCTATTAAAATAATCCCTGCTCTGCAGCTAAACATTCCTGGATTAAATCCCATCTCTGTTACTTCTAGCTGTATAGCTTTGGGCACTTACATTATCTCTTTGTATCTTGGTTTCTCTATTTACCAAACAGGGATTTCAGCAAAATATAGCTGTGAAAGATGCAAGCTTCATCTTTCTGTATTTCCTTTTCCCTAAAATGGGGCAAGAATGGTGGGTAAGGGGAGGATTAAATGCTGCAGTATGGGCAGGACGCCTAACAGCATCTGACAGGGTGAGCAATAAGCAGCTGTCATCTTCTGGTTGTCGTCGCTGAGGTATAGGCTGAATGGACTGTGATGTGCTGTGGTTAACTGTTCATAAGTTGCTCACACCTGTAATCCTGGCACTCAGGGAGGCCGAGCCGGTGTATCACCTGACCTCAGGAGTTTAAGAACAGCCTGAGATAGAGTGAGACCATATTTCTACTAAGAATAGAAAAATTAGCCAGGCATTATTGTGGACATCTGTAGTCTCTGCTATTCAGGAAGTTGAGGCAGGAAGATCGCTTGAGTCCAGGAGTTTGATGTTGCTAGGAGCTATGATGCCACAACACTCTACTCAGGAGAGACTGTTCACAGGTCGTCTTGGCTCCTAGACTGTGGACTCCTTCAGGGCACCGAGACTGTTTAACTCACGTCGTCTTTCAACACTAGCACGAGGACTAGCCCACAAAATCCTTGGTTAACAAGCACGAACCACGGTTGTTATTTCACGGTTGCTATGTGGATTAAATTACAGTGTGCACAGACCTGACTAGCACAGGGACTGGCACAGAATAAGCACCACCATCAGTACTGTCACTGTCATCTTCCTCACATTCCTCAGGACACTTATCTCTTTAGTGTCTACCCCAGCTCCCTGGCAGAGGTCAAGATGGGGGCATGCAGCTGTGTTAAGACTGTTACTCTGGCTGGTCACAGTGGCTCACACCTGTAATCCTAGCACTCTGGGAGGCCGAGGCGGGTGGATCACTTAAGCTCCTGAGTTGGAGACCAGCCTGAGCAAGAGTGAGACCTCTGTCTCTACTAAAAATGAAAAATTGAGGCAAGAAGATTGCTTCAGTCCAAGCGTTTGAGGTTGCTGTGAGCTATGACACCATAGCACTCTACCAAGGGTGATAAAGCGCATCTCTGTCTCAAGAAAAAAAAAAAAAAAGGACTGTTCTTATGGAGGATAACAGGTAAAGAAGTTGACCTTTCTCAGGAGTGTCTAAGGTCTCCTAGTGTGGCTGTGTTGGAAAAAAAAATATTGGCAAAGCACTAGATAGGCAAGGTCACAACCCTCTCTCTGCCTTGCCTAAGTCACCAAGTAACCCAGAACAAGTCACTTTCCCCCAACCCTACCTCCCCAACACTCTTGGGTTATTAGTGTTCTGGGGGAAGGGAGGTATAGCATGGGCAGTCACAATATTGAAGCCCTCAGTGCAGGAACTGAAGGAAAAAAATATCCAGATTTGTAGCATTTGCCAATTTTCAGGGTGTAAATATGCCCCGCGTGCCCAATTGCAAGTTTCCAATATGAATCAAATGGCTCAAGTTCTTCAAAACTTAAACCATCAGCTCTTGTGAGCTCTTATAAGCCAGCTCCAGCATACCTTCTCTAGAAACAGAAATTGCAATAATTTAGAGCAGTGGTTCTCAACCTTCCTAATGCTGCGGCCCTTTAATACAGTTCTTGTGGGTCGCGACCATTGAGAACTGCTGATTTAGAGATTGTGGGACATTCCAAAGCCCGACCTAACCCCCTCATCTCCTGGGCTTCATACCCTCAATGCTGGGGTTCTCTTCTTTCATAATTGGTTTTGCAGGACTTGCCTCCAGGATGCAAGATGTATCTTTATTCAATAACTATGTGTTGAGAACTGGCTGCATAGCAGATACTGAGGTAAGCAGTATGGAATTGGTTGAATGCTGTTTTCCCTCAAGGAGAAACAAATGCTTGTTTGTTTGCTTGTAAACAAATGCTAGATTAGGGGCAGTAGTATGTGCATTATTTATGAGAGGAGGGGGTGTGTAATTCTCTTATAGGAGCTGAGGGAGATAAAACAAATGCCAAAGACCGTAGTTGTGATGATGCGTAACTTTTTCTCTCAGCGCTCCTCCAGAACTCAGCTCAATGTGCAACTTAGCAAGTAACAACCTCTCTGAATCTCATCTCCTTGGCCTAAGTGTGTGTGTGTGGAGCAGGGTGGAGGTGGGTGGGGGGGTAAGTGAGAAAAAGAAAACGATTCCTGGGCTGGTCTGGATGGAAAGACAAGACAGAGAAATGGACCCAGTAGAGCTGTAAGAAGCTGCGCACATCGAATAAGCTGTTGAAGCAGAGACGACACAGAGGGACATGAACTCTGCTCTGTTAGATCTGGGATCTTGGGAGCCTTGCTCAGATTTCGTTTCATTGTAAGCTGTTGTGCTACAAAGTTTAACTTTGTCCTCAGGCTTTTCTTATAGTGCTGAAATCTGAATTACAAAGTATCAAATATGTATGAGATTATTCTTTCTAAAGCAGAAATACCTTTATAGTTTTATCTGTCGGTGAAAGAAAAACATTCCCTGGGAAAAAATGTCTTTTAAAAACAAGTAAACACATAAAAAAGTAAAACAGAGGGGTTGTTCTAAAAATTAGACAGTTAAGAAAAATAAACAGAAAGGTAAGTTACGGATAATTCTGCTGTTCAAGGACAAGCATTGTTGACATTTTTGCACATGCCTTTCAGGAATGTAGACACATGTGCACATATTTTATAAAAACTCACATATTTTGCAAAAAGGCAGCCATGTTTAACACATCTACACACCATAATCTTCTTTTGACCTTAATGTGCAATGAACTTACTCCATGCTATATAGAGAAAATATGTATCATCGTGGACTAAGTTATTTTTTGTATTGGATAGCTAAGACATAAACTAAAAGTTCCAATTGATTAAAAATGAAAAGGTTAAAATACTTATTATTTATTTGGCCAAATTCATGAAGCATATTGAGATAAAGTGTCATCATTGAAAATATGTGAGCTTTGAATATGGGACCCCAGAATTTGAATCCAAATACCAGCACTTACACTGTAGCTGAGGGACCTGACCCCACTGGGCTTTTTCCCCTTATTTATACAATAGGAATAATGTTGAATAATATAGCCACTTTAGGGGCAGTGCCTGTGGCTCAAAAGGGTAGGGCACCAGCTCCATATGCCGGAGGTGGTGGGTTCAAACTCAGCCCTGGCCAAAAAAACCCCAAAAGTATATATATACCCTTCAGCACATCATTATCATTCCCTGTGCCAGAGCTGGTATCTAGACAGGGATCTGGAAATAAATACAAAATAACAATACTTGTTGGCAGTTATTCAAGAAGCATACAATCAATGAAAGAATTTGATCTCCAATGACTAAATGAGAATCTTATTTCACAAAACAGATTTAAAGAGGTTGCCCAGCAGGTATCACAGGCAGCAAATCCATTCTCACACATCTTAGCAGTCACAGTCATGGACTGTTGCCTAGTGTATAGTGGAGAAGCTTACTTCCATGGGAGCTTTGCAGGGATGGGCTTATTAATAGGTGCCCGGCCGCATAATCTGACGAACCTGCCCAGCTGGACTCTCTCTGTTGCTGGATTGTGGAATCACAATCTCTCCTCAGATGAGACACTGCCCCTAATTTCCTTAGCTAGAATGAGCAGAGAATGAACCAAACCTTTCCTTTTGCTTATTCTCTGATATCGAGTTAACTCTATAAATCCTCCTCTAAACTCCCTCGCTCCACTCTGAAATTTGTTCTGTTCTATTTCAAAGCAATTCAGAGATATTTCATGTTCTGAATATGAAAAGCACCTGACACTTTACCAGCCTTTCCCCGGCACCCCCACCCCACCCTGCGCCCGCACATAGTCTGGGTTATCCTCCCATCCTCCCTGCCCCCACCATCTCCCATGGTTTCCTCAATCACTACATAGACCACAATTACCTATTTATGTCAAAAGAGTGCAGCCTTACTAATAAGATTCACATTATCTTTCTGTATATACCCTGTACCTAGCAGCAGAACTTGTTCACAGAAGTTAGTGGGTGTTTCTTGATCTAAAATAATCTGATGCAAACATAATCCCAGTAAAACTGAGGTGCTTTATAGTCCTTACTATACTTCTGAATGATGCTGCATTAAGAAGACCTGAGTTAACCTTCATGGAGTTGGAACCCATTCTTCTTAGTAAAGCATCAGAAGAATGGAGAAGCAAGAATCCAATGTATTCAATTGTAATATGAAGCCAGTAGATGATCTAATACGCACCCACATAAGAGAAAAACTCAAATCAACCCAAGGTGGCAGGTGGGGGAACAAAACAGCAGGGAGGGGAAGAGGCGGGGACGGGTGTGCCCCCCACTTAAGGGGCACGGCGTTACATGAAAGTATATGGCGCACCTCTTCGGGGGGGCACAATTATAAAAGAGACTTTACCTAACAAATGCAAACAGTGTAACCCAATTCTTTGTACCCTCGATTAACCTGAAACAACAACAACAAAAAGACATGAGTTTAGCATCCAAAAGAATTAGAAAGCAATTGAATATTTATGGTATTTTCTCTAAAAAAAAAAAAAATCAAGAAGAGGTTACATTCGACAGACCACAGTAAAATGACTCTCTCATTGTTCTGTCTGTGAGTCTCCTCTTAAAACGTCCTAAAATCCTCTAGTCATAACTCATCCACCTCTGGCTCTTCTCTATTCTCTTCTGCCTCTTTCCATCTTTTACTATTTGTCTCACACTCTCCCCTTTCCAGTGTAAATCGGCCCCACCTCCTTTGACTTTCAGTCCCACCTTTACGTTTTGTAATAGAGCTCAGAGACAATAAATGCAAAATAGAACTCTTTCTCGTACAGGGCAGAGGAAACCAGCCTGTGAATATTCATGCATTAATATTTTAGTTACTGTGACATAAAGATCAACATGTGGCATTGTAGCATAGTCCTTATAGCACGGAGGTATATACTGGAATCCCAGAGGCTTAAGAATTAGTTCAAGGTCTGCCACTTAAAAGTCTTGTGGTTTTATGCAAATTGCTTCACTTTCTGAAACTTGGGTCTTCATTTTTAAAGTGGTGAAATGTTACCTATCTCTTTGGGTTTGTTTTAAAGGAAAAAAATGATACATTATGGATAAAGTATTTATTAAAGTCTCTGTCAAATACATAAGGAATCAAAAATGGCACTAAAGTTGGGCTCAGAAATCAGCTGGGTAATAAAGATGTGTCTGGGCAAATGCAATATGAGATGCCATAAGTACCAACATTCAATGATAAACACATTTCTGAGAACCAGCACTGTTTGGGGGATCAGAACTGCTGACTTTGTATTCTTCTATTGGGCCCATATCCCTGACTGTGTACCTATATCACTCTAGGTTTTCTGTCATTGTCTGCATTGTTTAACAATTACTCTACTTTTTGTGCCTCTCTTTCCTTCACTAGATGGGGAACTCATAGAACCGGTAATGTTTTCATTCTCCCCTACCTAGCACAGTGCCTGACAAAGAACAGATGCTTAGCACACGCTGTTACGTAGATGGATGTTACGGCAGATGGCTTTGTCAAATGAAAAATGGCCACAGTATTTCCCATCTCATATGTTCCATTTGCACAGTGATTTTGATAATCCTCCTGTCATGAGATTAAGTTTGGATGGACTTTGGAATACAGTGGGAATGATGTTCTGTGACTTCTAAGGCCAAGGTACAACCCAACCACAGCCCACACAGAAATCGAAGCAGGCAGGGAGTGAGGCTGAGCTCTCAGCCAGCAGCCAACATCAACTTGCCAGCCATGGGAGTGAGCCATCTGAGAAAGCATCTTCCAGTCCTCACTTGAAGAGCATAAGATCATTCCATGTGGAGCAGGTATTAAAAGTCTCTGTGTTCAGTGAGAGAATTTTGTTTGTTTGCTTTGCGATGGAGTCCCACTCTGTCTCCCTGGGTAGAGGGCCATGGCCTGAGAGCTCACAGCAACCTCTAACTCCTGGGCTCAAGCAATCCTTTTATCTCATCCTCTCAAGTAGCTGGGATTATTGTCACCCAGTTAATTTTAGAAATGGGGTCTCGCTTTTGCTCAGGCTGGTCTTGAACTCCTGAGTTAAAACAATCCATCTACCTGGGCCTCTCAGACTGCTAGGATTACAGTCAGTGAGAGTTACTGATGGTGTCTTATATGTCCGCTTATCTTGAAAGTGAGGGACCAATTACCAATTTGCACTGGACTAAATTTTAAAGGATATTTGTATAGTGAACAGCCTTGGAAGGCAATGATAATCTCCCTCCCGAGCAGAGGCCGCATTTGTTTGCACCCATTTTAAAAAAACCCAGATTCCTGAAGCTCAGGATTTCTCAGCGATAATGCAAATTCTGTGTGTATAGTAGTGACCTGAACCATTCAGTGCAATCCCCACAGGAATGGGGAGAGAAGGAATCAAATGCAAGCATGGAACTCATGTTGCTTTCTGTGCCGTGTGCAATAACATTCTTTGTTTCCATTGTAGGGCCCATGTCCTCTGCCATGACGCTATAGCAGGCTAACTTGTTGGCTTGTAAGTACAGCAAAATCTCAGAGCTGTCATGGTTCTTTATAGTCTACTGAGTTCAAACTGCAGATAAATTCATGAACAAAATGATCTCTTGCTGTTGAATTAAGCTACTAAGTTTTTTAATAGTTCATTATGGAGCAACTTATATAAACATCACATGCTAATTGTGTAAAATAGGGCAAGTAATTCAATATCTCTAAGACTCAGCTGATTCCTTTATAAATGGGAATAGCATTTACTGCAAAATTTAGTTATCAGAATTAAATGAAAATCATAGTGATGAGATCAATTTCTAAGTGATTTAAATGCTAGAGTCAGGCAGCCTGGGTTCAAATCTTAGCTCTATCAATGATTCATAGAGTGACTTTAGATAAGTTACTTGACCCTTCTAAACTGCAAGTGCTGAGACTCAAAGGCCAAAGTGATGGTATTAGAAGGTGAGGCCCTTAAGAGTTGATTAGGTCATGCAGGCTCCTTCCCTCATGAATGGAATTGAGGTCCCCCTGCAGCATTTGGCTGGCTTGGCCTTTACCTTCCACTATGTGGGGACAGATGAAGCAACAAGATGACTTTGCAGAAGATGAAGCAACAAGATGACTCTTGAAGCAGATAACGGCCTTCACCAGGCAATCTAATCTGCTGGTACCTTGATCATGACCTTCCAAGTCTCCAGAATTGTGGAAATTAACTTTCTGTTCTCTGTAAATTAGCCAGTCCCAGGTATTTTGTATATCAGCTTAAAACGGTCTGAGACAATCCTCTTTTGTCTTACATTCTTTTTTAGCAGAACAGGGAAAATAATACCTTCTATGTGAGTTTGTTGTGAAAAACAAATGAGTTAATACAGTCTAATGCAAAGCACATAGAACTATTATTCCTAGAATATAGCAATTACTCAGTGTGATTACATAATCATCACCATTATCATTATCATCAGGGAATCAAAGCTTTGTTCTGGTTTTTTTTGTTGTTAGTTTGTTGGTTTTGGATTTTTTGTTTGTTTGTTTTAAGACAGATCTTGCTCTTTCTTCCAGACTGAAATGCAGTGGCATGATCGTAGCTCACTACAGCCTTAAACTCCTGAGCTCAAGCAATCCTTCCTCCTCAAGCCTCCCAAGTCACTGGGAATATAGGCATGAGCTACTGTGCCCGGCCCCAAGACTTTGTCAAAGACTCAGAGTATGATCTGAATCATGATGAATTGTTTCTTTCCCACAACAGTCAGTGGATAAAAAGGAACCTGCTCTTCATGTATTCATGGGGTTATGTGCTCATATGATTATTCACACATTCATTTAATTAGTCACAATAGCCTAGATCACTCTAACAAACATCCCAAACATAAACAGATTAAAATTCCAAAGGTTTGTTTTTTGTGTGATACATTTACATCTTGAGTCCAAAGAGGATTCTGTCGATGGTATCTCTGGGGCACCTCAGATGGAAATGCAGCTGTGATTTTGAAGGTTGCCAATCAATGCATCAAAGATGAGAGAAAATTCTAGACAGCAGATAAATGCATATTCCAGATTTGACATATGGACTTCTACTTACAGTTCTTTAGCTGGAATTAGTCGCATAGTTACACCCAAAATATTAGGTCCAAGAACAACTATCCTACAATGTCCAACATAGAAGAAAACTGAGGAAAATGAGTGTTATCAGCTGTCGGTAAAATAACTTTTTGTTAACAAATCATCACAACACTCTGAGTAATACAATAATTATTTTCTTGCTCTAGGAAACCTGGAGTTTAGTTTACTAAGTTAGAGGCATCTAGGTTTGGCTCCACGTTCATGATGAGTCCATCCACATGTCTCTCATTCCCCATAGATTTACAAACCTGGCGAAAGACATACACGAATCTCAATCTTTTGCTTGTATCATTCCCATAAAGATTCCACTGACCAAAGCAAGTCCCTAGGCCAAGTCCAACATCAGTGGAGCAAGGATGTATACACTTTTACAAGAAGGTAATGGGGAAGGGGTGATTATTTTCGGAATGATAATATAATCTGTAATGGTTACTCTCTTCTTTTTATGGGATAATATCTGATACATGGTTTTGAATGTGAATAATTGTTGGGAGTGCTCTTAGGAATAAAAGCTGTGAAGCTGTGAGAAATTTGGGAAGCAGAATTTGGAATCAAGGAAAGATGCATTGTTATAAAGTTACAAAAGGGTCCTTGGTTCATAGTAAGTATGAGGATCTGTGAAGTTTGGATGGCCCCAAATTGGAGCATGGAGACTAGATTTTCGTTCCACTAAATAGAATAGCCATTTCTCAGCCTGCTTCTTCCCTGTAGAAAGGTGGGAGACCAAACCTATCTTTACATCTTCAATAGTCTCTGTTGTCTGTCTTTTCTCAGTCTCTGTCTTAGTAAGCACAATGTTTTGCAACAGATTTCTAGAACTTAATCATGCATAACTAAAGGTTTATGCCCATGGAATATCAACTCCCCACCTACTCCTACCCCCAGCCCTGGCAACCAACTTTCACTCTTTGATTCTGTTGTATGTATTCAACAATTATGAATGCCACATATAATTGGTATCATGTTTTCCTGGGACTAGCTTATTTCACTTTGGATAATATTCTCAAGGTGTATCCGTGGTGTGGAATGTGATAGGATTTCCTTCTTTTTCAAGATTGAACAACATTTCATGGTGTGTATATACTACATGGTCTTTATCCGTCCATCAGCAGACACTTAGGTTGCTTCCACATCTAGACTACTGTGAACAGTACTGCAAAGGACACAAAAGTGCAAATATCTCTTAAAGCTCCCAGTATGAATAAATATTCAGAAGAGGGACTGGTGGAACCTCTATATATTTTCCATAATGGCTCTACCACGAACCTCTATATATTTTCCATAATGGCTCTACCACTTTACATCCCCACCAACGGTGTATAAGAGTTCTGATTTCTCTGCACCCTCACCACTACTTGCTGTCTTCTGTTTTGTTTGTTTGTTTGTTTGTTTGGTAACAGCAATCCTAGCCGATGTGACAATCCCACTTCTGTGTAGATATAGATCTGTTCTATATGTCACTCTTCTGCCTTCGGACTGATAGTTAAGTCATTATTCTCATAGTAGAAGACAGAAATGCAAGAAAAGAGTCACAGCACACAAGCACATTTTCAGCTTGTTTGATTATATCCACTAACATCCAAAGGAAGTCATCATGGTCAAACCTACTACTTCCAGATCAAGGAAAATATCCCATGAAGGTGAAGAGGATGAGAGTGAATATTTACTGAACAATAATATACCATTTGTATCAAATAACACTAATAACTAGTACATCAACATATGTACTTGTTTTGTCTGTTTTCCCATAGCAGCTATAGGAGCAAAAAGGGCGGTGGGGGGGTTTCTTTGGGGGGTTTTTGGCCTTGGTCAGGCCTTAGAAGAAAGGGTGATCAGAGAAACTTGATCAGAGCAGGTACCTCATGATCCCTGAGTGAAGTTTGGAAGGGGCATTAGGAGGGACAATGATTAAGAAGACAAAAGAAAAAAGAAAAAAAAGAAACTTCAGGGAAATAAAATACTAAGGTGAAAAATATGGAGATTTTAGAAAACTGTAAAATCTAGAAAAATAATAGGAAGGAAATTCCAGAGATGCCAACAGGATTCAGGTCATGCTTATGTTCCAAGTTAGGAAATATAACTTAATTTTGAAAGACTGGGACATCACTATGAGATTTTAAGTACCCATTATATTTATTCTTTCCCCCAGAGGTTAGCATATAGAAATAATTAACAAACTCCCAATACATTTTAAGAAGATACATTCATCATCATGGAATTACTGTATTGCCAACTGATCTTCTGAGTCCTATGGGCCCTTCTGTGTTCACTGCCCATTCATTTTAAATTTTCTTTCAATAAGAAAGCACACCTACGCCAGTCTAATTATGTCATTTTTTTCTAAAGTCATCATCATCAATTGACATTTTATTTTGTCTTTATAACAACTTTATTATATAAAAACTATTATTAACCCTACTTTATGGATGATAAAATTGAAACTTAGAGTGGTTACTTCTCTTTATCAAGGACAAGTAGGTAATAAATTGAGGAGAAAATAAGAAGAGGTCTGATTTTGCCATTATTTATAATAAGTGGGAGGAACGTTTCTTTTCTTTTCTTTTTTTTTTTTTTTTTTTTTTTGAGACAGTGCCTCAAGCTGTCCCCCTGGGCAGAGTGCCGTGGCATTACAGCTCACAGCAACCTCCAACTCCTGGGCTCAAGCGAGTCTCCTGCCTCCGCCTCCTAAGTAGCTGGGACCACAGGTGCCCGCCACAATGCCCGGCTATTTTTTGGTTGCAGCCATCATTGTTGTTTGGCGGGTCCGGGCTGGGGATTCGAACCCACCACCTTAGGTGTACGTGGCTGGCACCTTAGCTGGTTGAGCTATAGGCACTGAGCCGGGAAGGAACGTTTCAAACCAGGATATAAAATATTTGAGAAGTATCTGTAACATTAAACAACACCACAGTCAATATATCATCATGATAGAGCCATCAAAGAAGTATAAATGAAGACCTGTATACTGCAGAAGGGAGTCAGTTATTTCTGAGCAGACCTTAGATTAAGGTCTGAGATGACAGGGAATGGAGCATTTCAGCCGGCTTTTGAAGCATGAGCAGACGCTCAATAAGCAAAGGGATGGAAGAACCTTCCAGGAAGAAGGGAGAACTTGCTCAATTGCTTACAGAGTGGAAAGAAAAGAGTGCTCTTGAAGCAATTAGAGTGACCCGATTCGGAGGCAGGGAAATTGAGTAGTGAAATGACAGCTTTTGAATACTAGGCCCATTGGATATTTCAATAACAGGCACTCTTACTTACACAGAGAGTTGTTCCTTTCTTCTCGGGCTTTTTCTGGCTTGCTAGGTGCAGGGCAGAAACCGTATCTGCGTGATAGATGACACATAGACAGACAGACAGATACTTTCAGATACACTGAAGCAAAAGCACATGAATAGATAATGACACAGTTATAGCTTTGAAATAATTCTTTACAAAGTGAAATTGCTTTAAAAAATAAAACTCTCTCACTTCTCTAGAGGGTATATTGGAGACCCTAAATCAGTGTTTCTCAACCTTCCTAATGCCGCAACCCTTTAATACAGTTCCTCATGTTGTGGTGACCCCCAACCATAAAATTATTTTCATTGCCACTTTCGAACATAATTTTATGGTTGAGGGTCACCACAACATGAGGAACTGTATTAAAGGGTTGAAGCATTAGGAAGGTTGAGAACCACTGCCCTAAATCATGGACTATATTACCGATGCATTATTTATTACAAATGCAATATATTAAAAATAAACCCATGCCATCTAATGAACCATTTTAATATTCCACTTGATCCTGGAGAGCAATATGTTGCCATGGAAACCTGAGTCTGTCTAGTCGTTAGCTTCTTTTTTTTTTATATAGGAATTTGAGCATAATGATATTCTCCCAGCAAGAATTAAATTAGCAATTATTCACCTGAAAATAGCATCAAGGAGATCTAAGCAAACACATACCACTAATGATTTGCTGTGTTCACATATATTATCTTAGAATTAATGCTGTGATCCTGCAAATCTAGCATAGCTCATACATTCACTGAATGCATGAAGAGGAGAGACCAGGAAAGCAGACTTTGCTATGTTGGGACAAGAGACTGCATTTCTGAACAAATGCCAATTTCTCCATAAAGTCTTTTAAATTATTTCCCTAACCAAATAAAATCCCTTACCCTGTGGAGCCCAACTCTAAGCCAAGAAAACCTGTATATGTGTACGTGAAGGTGGAGCTAGGAAGGATAGACTTTTTCCAGGAGATGACGGTCATGAACTTCCAAGAGATTCCCTGTCTTTGGGTAATGGCTACAAAATAGTTTACAATTGGATAAGTGACAGGGGGTAAAGGTAGACATCGTATGCCATGAAAGTCTGATCAGCAACATTAGGGATTTAAACTTTAACTGAAAGTTGATGCTAAGAACTGTTGGGGGTTAACAAACAAGAAGTGGAGAGAGGTCATTAGAACAACCTCCATCTTCCCAGCTTGGTAAGTCATCAGGCCTGCTAGTAGGCAGGAGTATGAAGATTTAGAGACCTGAAGAATATGGCAATGGTTAGGACAGTTCCTGCTGACTTGTTAGGAATCAACAATGGGTAACTAGAAGGCTTCAGTGAAATTAACAATTGTTTCTACCTTACAGTTTAACAGTGACAATAGAGTAGTGAGTGATACAAAGTGGAAGTTCTCAAACTTGAACATGCATCTGTGCTTTAAGCCTTCCGTATGACCTGGAGGCCATAAAGCACAGACATGTGAGCCCATACCCAAAGTTTCTGATTCCATATGTTGAAGTAGGACCAGAGTACCTGCATTTCTAATAAATTCTCAGGTGATGTTAGAACCACATATTGACCACTTACACCCTACTCTTGAGGATGCTATGGTCTCATAAACAGATAGAAATGAACCTGATGAATCAAGGAGGCCTCATGTGTTTCTTCAGTAACTCAAGGGCAGATGTAAAGACCAAGGGACATTACCTAGGCCCTGCTAGCTTACTACAGATGGAGACCTAATAGTTCAATCACTAACTTATCTATCCATTTGACAATGCCCAGAGGTCCTCCTACATGTCAGCTAAGATGATTGGTATAGGGACACAACTACAGATAAGACCATAGCCATGCTGCAAAACTCTCAGCAAATAAGATGGCAGATGTGTGAATGATCGACTGCGATAAAAGGTTCTAGGTTATTGCAGTCTGGAGAGGCCGCAGTGGGGACAGGTATTTGGAAGAAACCAAGGCTACACAGGAAGGAAAAATATTGTCAGGAAAAATATTATAAGAAAATAGCCATTGAATTAATTTTTTTTGATCAAATAATAAAAAGGATGGAAGTAACTTTCCAGAGGCAGAGAAAAGCAGGAGAAAAGGCACAGAAGCCTGAATTTACTAGTTCTGTTTGGGAAGATGCAAGCACTCAGTAGTTCAGGTGTGCATAAGTGTGGGGAGTGGGCAGTGGGCAGCAGGGCCCCTACAGCCTGGGAAACGCTCGGGAGCGACCCCCAACCACTTCTCCTCCTTTAACAATATTCTCTCCACCTACCAGAAGTCACGTAGCCCAGGCATAGTTTCCTTGTTATCAGCAAGCACAGCTTTTCCTCTCTAAGGATGATCTCTACCCATGTGCGAAGATTTACACAACCTTGTTAAGATACTGTATAAATAAAGCTGTTTCCATGGTTCAGGGGCTGGTTGCACCATCAGCTGTGTCAGTCCTCCCAATGCCATTCTATCTCTCATCTCTTGTCTTTCTTTGTCTCTCTCTTTCTTGGCTTTATTTCTCCATCTTCTCTCAGGTCAACTCTCCCTCCTTGTGCCAGGTTGCAGGACATAAGTACACAGCGGGAAAAGGCTGAAGCTTCAGGCAAACCCTATGGGGAGGAGTGCCTTGGGTAGCCCAGGTGACATTGTGTATAACCAAGACTCTAACACAGGATTGGAAAGGATTATCTCTGAGGTCTCTCCAAGTCTCAGATATCTGTGAATTCATTATTTTCAGTGTTCATTTTTTGGGGTAGGAATATACATTCCCTTATTGTTGTAAGTCTTTAAGGTAATTGATGACAACAGATGACCATTTGTGGCTACGTACATAAAAGCCAGTGGATTGGAGAGCTGTTTTAGAAATAATAGGCAGAAGGCATGGCAAGGGACACTCTACATGTGAGGGTGTGGAAAGGAAGGAATCAGAAACAATGTCCTTATTCTTCTTATAGAACTGTAGTTTTGTAGCCATTAACAAACCTCTCTTCATACCCTTCTCCCACCTACCCTTCCCAGCCTCTGATAACCACCGTTCTACTCTCTCTCTCTCTCTATATATATATATATGTGTGTGTGTGTGTGTGTGTGTGTGACAATAACAAAATAGTGCACAGTTTCTGGCTCCAGAATGTAAATAGGTGTTGGAAATATTTAGTCGGATTAGGAGTCACCAAGACAAAGAATTTTGAATTTTTTGGCAAGTGAATTTCCCCTTATCCTTTTTAAATAAAAATTTAGTCAAAGGCAAGCAGATGAAAGGAGGCTCTTGAGTAAGGGAATTGTTTATATTTGGGGATAAGACAAGGAAAAAAGCAAAAACCAAAAACTGGGTCAAGGAAATGCCAGGAAAACTTAAGAGTAATGAATTTGAGTAAAAGCCAGCTGTGGACATTGGAGCTCTGTGTCATGAGCGACATGGCTTGGGATATGGGAAGCCAACCAAGGATCGGTAAGACAGGGCTTGGGAAATTAAACTTCCTATGGATGCTGGTTGTTGACTGCCCAGGTGAAATTTTGACATTGCAGAGGCCAGAGGCCAGAGGGACATGTTGTAGCAGCCAGAACTCTGTACGTATATCTGTAGGAAAACTCAACTCCTGCTTACTGAACAAGTAAACAAAAAATAATCAGTTGATACCAATAACTTGAACGTGTAGGGTCAGGGCAGACTGAAACATTGTTATCAAAGAGTTTCTCTGGATTACCTTCCTCTGCCCTCTTCTAAATGTCAGCTCCTTCTTGGGATGGCTGTCCTTAAAGTAGCAATATGACTACAGCAACAAGCCTCAGGCGCTCACTTCTCCAAATCCAGGAAAGAAGAAGAAAGCTTTATTCCCTCAGAAATCCCAGGGAAGTTCCAGCAGCTTCTTACTGCCCATGATTAGGTCATGTGGCCATCCTGTAGCCACCCACTGTAGCCAGAAGGATGTTCTAGGTTTACTGGCTAGAACATTGGGCCTGGAGTTGGGAGTAAAGTAGGGTGAACATAATCTTACTGGTTGTTGTTGGGAACTGGTGGTTTCCACAGGTGAAGAAGTTGATTCAAGGTGGAGCAGTGGTACATGTTGCTGGAAGAAGTGAAAATTAATTGAGCTAGAAAGAAAAATAAATTCCCACTACAAAGGTTAAACTAAGGCTGGGCTTGAACAAAACCTCAGTTCATAGAATACCATGAACGTGGACATAGGATAAGACAAACAGGAAAACAGATTTGAGAGAGGTGGCGGAGCTCTGTAGATAAGAGTCAGATGCTGCGAACAGGCTTCTCGCGTTCTAATCCTAGCTGCAGCAATTCCTAGCTGCATGACTGTGTGCAGATTATTTCTCTCTGTTTCTGTTTTCTCATCTATAAAATTAGAATGATAATAGTATTTCATGTAGTTGTTGTGAAATTACAGTGAGTTATCATGTCATACAAAACAAAACAAAATTCAGAATAGTGCTGGAGACCACGTAAGGGTTTACTATTGTGATTTTTTTTTAATATTACTGATAGACTTTATTTTTTCATACAGTTTTAAATTTACAAAAAAACAAGGCAGATGATGCCCATCAACCCAGGAATGGGTTAACAAACTGTGGTATATGTATATTCAAGCATAAAACAGATGGAGACTTTACATCTTTTGTATTGACCTGGATGGAGTTGAAACACATTTTCCTCAGAAAAGTATCACAAGAATGGAAAACCAAATATCCCATGTACACTAACATGAAGCCAGTAGACAATCTAATTCATGCCCACATAAGAGAGAACTCAGTTTAAATCAAGTTGGGGGAAGGGGGAACAGAGGAGAGGGGAGGAGGAAAGGGGATCGGATGCTCCCACCTAATGGACAAATGTAGGGGTATATTACACACTTTTGGGGTGCAGGACACAATTACAAAGAAACTCAGCTCAGCGCCTGTGGCTCAGGTGGCTAAGGCACCAGCCACATACACCTAAGGTAGCGGGTTCGAATCCAGCCTGGGCCCGTCAAAACAACAATGACAGCTGCAACCAAAAAAATAGCCGGGCATTGTGGCAGGCACCTGTGGTCCCAGCTACTTGGGAGGCTGGGGCAGGAGACTTGCTTGAGCCCAGGAATTGGAGGTTGCAGTGAGCTGTGATGGGGGGATCACTTGATAGCTTGAGGCTCTGTCTCAAAAAAAAAAAAAGGGACTCTACCTAACAAATGCAAATATTGTAAATTAGTTATTTGTACCCTCACGTTAACCTAAAATTAAAAAAAAAAATGAAAATGAAGGTTAAGCAATAAAGAGCATAGAATGGAATATAAACAACAAAAACAAAACAAACAACCAAAAAAACCCCAGAGTTCCCAACCAACACCCCCCCCACACACTCAGGTTTTCTCATTTTCTCTATTATTAATATTTTAAATGAGCATGGTACATTTGTTAATAATCGATAAACCAATATTAACATGTTGTTGTTAAATGAAGTCCATAGTTTATTTATATTTCTTAGTTTTTACTTGGTGTGGTTTTTCTGTTTTAGGATCTGACACAGAACCCAGTTACATGTTGTTGTGTCATTAGGCTACTCTGGGCTGTGAAATTTTTCTCGCATTTTCCTTGTGTTTGATTACCTGGACAGTTTAGAGAAGCACTAGTCAGGCATTTTGTAGAATTTCTCCGTATGGGTATTTTTCTGATGTTTTTCTCATGATTAGACTGGGTTGTGGGTTTGGGGAGGAAGACCTCTGAGGTCGAGTGCCATTTCCCTCACATATGACATCAAGAGCATATGGATTCAGTATGATTTGACTGGTAATTACCTGGATAACATAATATTTCTTAGGTTTCTCCATTGTTACAGTATTCTTTTTCTCCCTATACTGTACTCTTTGGAAGGAATTCATTATTCACAGCCTATGTTCAAGATGTAGGGGGTTATGGTCCTCTTCCGTTAGGGTAGAGTATTGATATAATTTGTTTAATCTGCCTTAAGTTGTAGTATAGAGTATTTGGATTACTCAGAAAAGACATCACCTCTTGATTCTTAATTCTCTTCAACCTAATTTACATGCTAGCACAAGCTAAATCTCAGAGTTTAGTAGGCTCTCAAACATTCAAGTTTCTACTTTAAGGACATTTCTACTCTGGGCTGACCTCTGGAGCATTTTCATTAATTTGAGATCCTGCCAGACTGACCCTTTCCTGGGAGAAGGAAACAAACCATTTTGGGATCCATCTGAGTAGATCTATTTCGAATCCTTTGGACATCCAAGATGCCTTAGCAAACATATGTAGTCAGCGCAGCAGAAGAAACTGCTTTGCTCAGATCTTGATACTGACTGGGTCTGGGGAGCTTGGGGATGAAGTCATTTGCAGTTAAACAAACTCATTTCACATAGGCCACTTTTAATGACCAAAATAACCAGTGCACAAATGGTCAACCCAATTACATTGTTCATTTAATGCTTCTAGCAACCATTTAAAACTCTAATTGCTAGCTGACTGCAAAGGCAATTGAAAAAACAGATTCAATCCTTATGGGGTTGCCACTGATTTGCCAGTAGGAAATGCCTTACTTGTTCATTTGATGCTAATCACCCTTCAGAGGCCACTTTTGTTTTCAAAGCCAAGTATTGCACGCAGCCTTAGGAAGCTAGTGACACAACTGAAAGGGCACAAGACAGTATGAGAAGAGAAAACACAAAGTGGAGCCTCTGCTGTTCCCCTTACTAGCTGTGTGATCCTGCAAAGGTTACAGGCCCTGTCTGAGTCTATTGTAAAGGGGAATACAAATTCTTGCCTGTGAAATGCTTTATCAATTCATAAACAAGAACCTGGTATACAGCACATGTTGAAGACCTGTTATTTTCAGGAACACTGTTCTGTGAAAAGTATTGTTATTGATGCTATTGTATAATGATGTAGGGGGAGAGACTCATAGGAAACTAGAGGTAATCAGCGTGAATGTATACTTATGCAGTGAACTGAAGATATTCAGAGGAATGAAATGGGAGTGGAAAATCTAGAAAGCAAAAGGCTGTACTGGCTCTCGATCCTTGCTTCATATCAGCGACATCTTAACATTGAGAAGTACAGATCTCAGGCAGACTACAGTTCCCTCTGAAAATAAGGAGATGAACTGAAGAGCAAGTAGCCACTTTGATGTCCCCACCAAATTTGCTTTGAAATACAGGACTGAATGTCAAAATAAATTACTTCCTTTTTCATCAATTTTATGTTATGTGTTTAATCATGTGCTATAGGAATGTCCCAACTGAGTTCCCCATCAAGGCTGTAGCTCTGGGGATGACTCATACTGAATATCTAGTTTGTCTTAGACTCTATGTTAAGTGCTTTTCAAATGTTACTTTATCCAGTTATTTTGAGGTAGGCTTTTTCTTTATTTAGTCAGGAATCAGGAAACAGATCATGAAGGTAGTGAGACTGATGTAGGGGGATGAGAGGGAGGCACAGAGAGAACTGGCCCTCAATCCCTGTGTTCCCTCGGCGAATACTCCACGTGCCCCTCATGCCCCAGACCCTACAGTGAAGTTGGAGCTATGTTACTGGTTCTGATCAGAGGACGGTGGCAGCTGTAATTTTCTCTTCAAGGAGATGAACATCCATGCACTGCCATAGTGCCCTTGGGGGCTGACTGTGGTCGATGGTACAGGTAGAAGCTGGCAGAGGGCCACCTGTTCCACCTGAGACTTGAAACAAGCAAAAGTTTATTCAAATATGCCCATGAAATTTCAGGTTTTAGTCAATCCATTCTATTAGTATGCCTCTGAAATTTGAGGGATTAGTCAAGTCACTCTACTAATATGGGATAAACAGTGATTTTATACGCTGACATATGGTTTTCTCTGCCATCAAGTAGAGCCATAACTATTTAAGTGCCCAAATATGAGCAGTCATTCAAATAGCTTCTTCTTGCCTCGCTTTCTGCCAAATTATTTGCATTATCAGTGAATAAAAGGTGGTTTTGGTCACCTGTCTTCTCTTCAGGCACTGCACTCTCATTTAAGTCAGTGATAATATCTCATTATGACAGCAACGGGGACACCTGTTAGGCCTTCGGAAGCAATTAGACTACAGTAAGTGTGGCAGGCATTTACCCAGCACAGTGAATTTACTGAAGACTAGGTGATCTGTAATTCAGTCTTCAACCTTGCCGCATTACTCTTTGGCCCTGAAAGATGTATTATATTCACGTCCACCTCCACTCTCTGTCATAGCCAATGAATAACCTACTAAATCCCCACTCTAGGGAAAGCCAACTAGGCTGGTCCCTATGAGCAACAGAAAGATGCCACAGAGCATTAACATAAACTGATGAGATAGAATTTGAGTAACAAAATCAGTGTGCAGAATTCTATACCCCCAGAGGAGTTTAGTTAGATAACAGGGCACCCTAAATAGGCTCAAAAATGGAGAGGGAGTCAGGCCTATGTTTCAAGAACAAAACCTCCACTAATTGTAACGGTTACTCTAGATAAGCTTTGGGTGTTCTGATGAATAGGAAGGTGACTATGATCAACAATAAGGTCTTACATATTTTAAAATGGCTAAAGGAGAGGATTTTAAATGCTCCCAACACAAAGAATGACAAACATTTGAGGTGATAGATATGCTAATTGCTCTGATTGTATAGCTACATAGATCTATGGTTATTATTTATCATTAAAAATAAAATGAAACCAAGAAAAAAATAACATGGATTAAAAGCATGCATTGATTTGCTGCTCATATATAGTTTGCAATTACTTGCATTTGCACCACAATGCATGGCTAAAAATACAATGGGGGTAGAAAGTGTGCTTACTTTGAAGTTTCCCAATTGTACGGTTTCCATCAGGAGTGGACAGTTTCAGCAGGAGAGAGGTAGAGCATCTGCTGGCTTCTGAGTCAAGGGTACACGAGTTGGCAGCAGACAGCACCATCTGTCGGATCTTCATTGAGCTGGGAAGTAGGGACTGCTGGGACATGGGCTGTCCAGAAACAAAATGAAAAGTGGAGTATGGGTTTTTCATCTTGCTCCTTCATTCTCCACCCACTCTCTCCTCTTCCCAAGTCCAACCAGGAACAGAAGGAGCTCACACTCTTGCTGCCTATGGTTCCCAGCCTGGGCAAAAAAAGGCAACAGGCTGGTCCTGACAACAGTATTGTTATTAGTAATAATAAACGTCAACAGTAGGACTTAAAGCATTCACTTCTAGAGCATGATCTTACTTAGCTCTTCCATAAAAACCGTTGGTGGGTATACATGTACGTATCAGTTTTTAAAAGTCCTAAAATTTAATCATCTGTCTGGTCACCCTTAGCCAGAACACAGAATCCAAACCCAGAGCTCACACTCTTTCTGTTCAGCTACACTGCTTGACATAACCTGAGACTAAGTGTGAGACTTATTCTGGCTAAAGTATTAATGATTGATAAATGTGTGGCATCTTACCCATACTGTCTCCCCACAAATCAGCAATAACATGGAACGATTAATACTGCAGTGCAGGAATGGAATGTTCTTTCAGAGGTCTTGTGCTCTGTTTCCTATCTTATCCTCACCTTTGAGTCGAGCTGTGCCTACACCAACACATTCTGTGAGACTTAACCTCAATTTCTGCTCATGCCTGAAGCATGAGCTGTGTGCTTCTCACAATGAGCCCAGGATTTCACAGACACCATGTGGTGAGGAACCAGTAAGAGCCTCATCTGAGCTTGCATATGCTCTGTCTATGAAGTTAGCAAGAGCTGATTCAAAATTCAAGTATTTTATTTACTTTGTCTTAATGGCAATTCTCTTCACCCTGTTCAGTCTCATTTTTTCCATCAAATAAAATATAAGTGAGAACATTTAACTCAAGTAATGGCTATGACAGCTTTAGATATTGTATATCAAATATGTAAAATGATAAATATAAGATATTCTGTAAGTGTTAATATCTCCCTGTTTCTAGTTATTACTCCATTTCATCCACAGGGATGAGCACGTTAGGAAAATCCATGTGGGGACTATAAATCATGCTAATTTTCATATAAATGTAAAATTCACCAATAGAAGAAAAAAGGAACTTCCTTTTTTATTTCTCCAGCAGAGATTATAACTGAGTTTCAGTATGTGTCCTGTAGCCCACATAAATATATAGGACTCTCAGTCAAAGAATCTAACAAACTATTCTTTTCATGATTTTTAATAAGCATTTTTATATTTTCTAATTTTAAATATTTTTTATAGCTTCAAATTTTGTGTATCGAGTTTGAAAATGCTTCAGTGTTAGTAAAAATCAACGTTGATGAATCCCTCTTTTCATTAAAGGACAATTACAAAACATCTCCACTGAGAAAAATTTGGTGCTCAATAGCCCCACCTACTGGGAGAAGGTAATCAAACTGGCTTTTCTCCTCTTACACCCTTAGAAAAAAGGAAATTAGGATAAAGTGATATCTCATTGTAGTTTCAATTTGCATTTCTCTGATTATTAGTGACAATGAGCATTTTTAATATGTTTATTGTCCATTTTCTCTTTCTTCTTTTAAGAAGCTTCTGTTAATATACTTTGCCCACTTTTTAATAAGGCTGTTAGTTTTTTTCTTGCTGCTTTGTTTGAGTTCTTTGTAAATTTTGGATATTAGCCCTTTGTGGAAATTTTCCATTGTGTGGGTTGTCTATTTGCTCAGTCTATTGTATCCTTGGCTAGGTAGAAGTTTTTTAGTTTAATAAAAGCCTATTTATTAATTTTTGTTGTTGCCATAATTGTCATTGGGGTCTTAGTCATAAATTTTTGCCCAGATTGATATACATAGAAGAGTTTTTCATACATTTTACTGTAGAATTCTCATGGTTTCATGACTTATATTTACATATTTTATCAATTTAGAATTAATTTTTGTAAGTGGTGAGAGGTAGTAGTCCTGTATCTTTCCTCTGCATGTCGCTATCCAATTTTCCTGGCAGCATTTATTGAATGGGGATTCTTTTCCCCAGTATATGTTGTTGTCTGCTGTCTTGAAATCAGTTGGTTTTAAGTGATGGTTTTATATCTGGGTTCTCTGGTCAGTTAGAATTGCTTTTATTAAAAAGTCCCAAAATAATACATGCTGGCATGAACGCAGAAGGAAAGGGACACTTAGGCACTGTTGGTGGGACTGCAAATTAGTAAAACTCCTATGGAAAATAGTATGGAGATTCCCCAAAGAACTAAACATAGGCTTACCATTTGATCCAGCAATCTTACTTTTGAGTATCTACACAAAGTAAAAGAAGACTTTCATCAAAAAAGACACCAACACTCAAATGTTTATTGCAGCACAATGCACAATTACAAAGATATGGAACCAACCCAAGTGCCATCAATTCACAAGTGGAATATGTATACCATGGAGTACTGCTCTGTCATAAAAAAGATAAGGTAATACCTTTTGCAAAAATCTGGATGTAACTGGAGACCATTGTCCTAAGTGAAATATCTCAAGAATGATAAAACAAACACAACAGGTACTCAACTACTATTAAACTGAAACTAACTGAAGAACACAGATGTGCACAGAGGAGAGTAAAACTCAGTGGAAATCAACCAAGGAAAAGAAGGAGCAGAGGAGGGGGAAAACCTACCTAATGGGTACAATGAACATTATTGGGGTAATGGGGGCACTTATATCCAGGACTCAAGCATTACAAAAGAAGTCCATGCAACCTAAAATATCTGTACCTCCTTTAATTTTCTGAAACTAAAAATAAATAAATAAATAAATAAACATGAAAAACATTATGAAAGAAAATAAAGGAAAAAGGAAGTTATTGGAAAGAGTGATATGATCAAATTTATTGCTTAAAATTTTACACAGGCTGCTTGTGACAAATAAATCATGAGAGATGGGAGGAAAAGTAGAAGCAGAGAACACTTAGAAGCTATAGTAATAATTATGGAGAGAAATTTCAGTGGTATTAATTAAGGGAATACACAGATATGAAGAGAATTATACTGATTCATGAGGTTAATGCTGACAAGACGTGCTAATGGAGTGAAAAAATACTCCCAGGTTTTATCTTGAGCAACTAAATCAATACTGATGCCATTCTCTGACATGGGAAGACTTGGAATAGATACAAATTAGGGCAGGGGAAAGTAAGAATCGATGTCTTTGCTGGGTCATGTTGTGTTTGAGATCCATGATAAATATGCAAGTGAAAATGGTAGGTAATTGCTTTAACTGCTGCACTGGAGCACAGCGAAAGGTCATATCTGGAAATATAAATTTGAGAGGTATCACTATCAAGATAACACCCAAAGCTATTATACTGGATGAACGCATCTTAAGAGAAAGTGCAGAAAGAGAAAACAATCAGTCTCAAAGACCAATACCTGGAGCACTCCAGCATAGGGAAAGGAAGACGAGGTAGCAAGGAGCTTCTGTTCCCCCTCTTGCCTCACTCCCTGTCTCTGCCCTCAAGTAGGGTGTAAGAAACAATCAGAAAACTTAAGAGAATGGCCAAGAGGGCATGAGGAACATCTAAGGATGTGATGACAGAGGACGCCATGGAAGAGAGCTGAAAAAGCATCTGATTACCAACTCTGTCAAAGGCTGGTGAAAATCAAGTAATATGTGAAAAGAAGAGTTGCCAAATAAGACCTCATGGAGCCTAGATAAGAACTACGGGAATGGTGGCAACGAGATGTGGACCCATTGCTGGAAAGAAGAGCAAAAACATAGGTTAAGAATTGCTCAAGAAAGAGGGAGAATATTTTCAGGTGGAAAATTCTGTAACATTAATACAAATGATAAGATTATTTTATATTTACTTTCCATTTTAAAAAGTATGTTTAATTTTTACAAACTATATTGCATCTTACTTTCCCCTTGACAATGTAATGGCATTAGCTGGCCAAGTTACTGTAAATTCTGCATAAAGGTGATTTATAATGAATGCATAATATTCCCTTGAATGAATTTGCCATGGTTTATTTATTCTGTGAGCATTTGTATTATCTTTAACCTCTAGCTAGTAAAAACAGATGTTTTCATGCATGGGTCTTTCCCTGATTTGGGACTATTTCTATAGATCAGTGTCCCAGAAATGGCTCCTAAGATACATTGCCAAATAGATTTTCCAAACAAGCATAGCAATATAAAATGCTATCCACAACATATAGGTTATTATGTTCACTTCTCTGTCATTAGCATTGAGTCTAACTATGTTTGGGGGAGATGTTGAGAATTAATAGGTGAAACAAGCACTATTGTGTTTTACTTTGTCTATCTCATGATTATTTGTAACAGTAATTTTTCTTATTTTTTTTCAAATGGAGACACATCTGTTAATATTCTTTGCCTGTACATTTATTGGGCTCTTAAAATTTTGGGGGTTTTTTTTAATTTAAATTGTCAGCTGAAAAGTTTCAATTTTTTACTGAATATAGTTTTCTAAGCTTGTCATGCATCTTATTAATTTAATTATGCACTTCGCTTTTTTATTTATGGAAGCTATTAATTTTATGTACTGAAATATGATGATCTCATGAATGTTTGGTTATCTAAATGTTCTTTTTCTCTTTCACAGATTGTCTGTAGCAAAATCTTAACCCTAGACTTTAAGATTGTCTCCCCCTTACATCCCTTAGCATATGCTTGAGGAAGGAAAACTCATTTAATCATATTGACAATTTAGATTTCTAGTATATATTAGTCAAGAACTAACTGTGCTGCCAAAATAATCATCTAATAAAATTTCTTCTAAAAGGCAAATAGAGTAAAGTTAAAAAAAAAAAAAAGTCAGAGATCTCCTGGTTTATTGGGATCAAGGACCCCACCTTAGGAACGGGCATATATCAAGGGTACACACCGGTGGGAGGCAGAGAAGGGAGTTCAGTAGACTCCTCTCTGGGGCCTAGTCATGCAATTTCACTGAACTCCTGCTGTAGATGCTGTTAATTATACAGCTCCAGTTGGCTGAGTACTTGCCATTAATGTATGTTAAATACTGCATACATTCCCTCATTTAATGTTTCCAACAGCCCCTCTAGATAAGAGTTACTACCTTCATTTTGTAAGAAGTGGCAATGGCAAGATTCCAGCCTAGGTTTGTTTGATTCTCAGGATCGCAGTCCTTTTTTTTTTCTTCAGATTAACATAAGGGTACATACATTTAGGTTACACTGTTTGCATTTGTTAGGTACAATCCAAGTTGCTGTTAAGCCCTTTACCCAGATACCACACCCATTCCACCTCCCCACATGTTTTGTATTTACCTGGAATTATTTGAAGAAAATTCTCCTAGGTAGATCATCACAAAAAAGGAAAAGCAAGCATCCGATATTTAATATTAATATGAAACTAGTAGACAAATAACTCTAAGCTCACACCTGGCCCACGGCCTTCCCTCCTATGCTCTCTGCCTCTCTTACACTGCCCCTGCCTGTTCTAGATCATTGCTCCAAGATCTTCTCATTGTTGATGATCACTAGGGCATCAGCTGTGACCTCTCTTCCCCACACTTAATGGCAACTTCATTGGACTTCTGACTTCTATTCCTCCTCTTGCCTCACTCCCTGTCTCTGCCCTCAAGTAGGGTGTAAGAAACAATCAGAAAACTTATGAGCACAGGATTGCTGAGGAGATGTTTAACTCAATGGAAGATGCAGAAAATATTATTCTGTGACTTAAAGTATTCTGTTATATTTGGTATTGTTTTTATGGCAAATATTTGTATAAGTAACTCTCAACTCTTTGAAAATTGCCCGATGATATATGGTATCTAGTAGTCTTAGGCTTTTGTATTTTTAGTTGTCAGAAACATTATAAATAACTTCACTTCACTTCCAACTATCTACCTTAGAGATGAGTTTCATACAAACCTAGGACTAGAACCTAAATTTCCTTGCTGTTCATTAACCTGGCTGCTCTTGCCTGTGGTTTAAAAAAAAAAAAAAAAAAAAAAAAAAGTTCAGGCAAAGAGAAAGAGAAGGAAACTAAGTTTTATTGGGCAACTCTTATGTAACTGGCATTTCAAGCAGCACTTTACATAAATTATCCCATTTACTTCTAAATATTTGTATGCTTATCTCCATAGTACAAATAAAAGTAAACCATTTACTCAGCATCAAAACATGATGGAGAAAGAGTTGAATTTAAGTCTATGAAATTTTATCTTGTATCCAGTACACATTGCCGTCCCAGGAACAGCAGTGAGGAAAATCATGTGGCAACTTTGAGTCATACAGCTCACACATCTCAACACACCTCCTTCTGCACTACTGACCCTGCTCCATGCAATATTTCAGTGATTAATAGTCCTTCATGATACAATGTAATGCCAAATTTGACCCTGAACTTCATCAGGGCCAGTACCCAAGTAGAATGGTTAATTGGGTAGCAACTGTAATGATGAAGCATAGAGGAAAGCTGGAGTGATTGGGATGATTTAGTGGAAGGCAGGCAAAGGAGCTGACTTGACAGCAGTCTTCAGACACATCAAATGTCACTGTATGCTAGACAGTGACCAGCTGTTCTTTATCGTCTCTAAGAATAACACCAAGGAACCTATCACTACGTGGTAGGAACAAAGAAAGGCAGCGCTTCCTGTCTTCACAGAAGAGAAGATGATCAGACCTGGGGGGGCGGTGATTTAGAGTCTTCTTTGGAAAAACACATTCATCAACCTCTTGGAAGAACTAGCAATACTTTTGTGTCAGGTTGGGTCAATGAATAATGTTATAAAATCCCTTCTAGTGTATATTTTCTAAGAATCAAGAAATTTATCAATACTGGAAAATTGGTCATAAAATTTAATGATGATGATGAATAAAAATAATAGGTATGATGATTATAGGATGCAATCATTACCGTCTACTCGGCAGCCCTTCCTCTTCTGAGGACATCTCTACTTCTGTCGGTTCTCTTGAGAGGACTTCCCTTTCCATTTTATTAACACATTTAAAGCAGCTACTATATAGCAGCTAAACTGTTCATGAGTCCAGCCACTTCATACATTTGATTGTTCCAGGGATTAGGCCAATGAGTCCCTTCCTTGGGATTTTTGGACTTGGAAAGGAGAGACTCATGCCAGAAACACTAAAGTTAGAAATAGGTGAAAAGTTTAGAAGCTGCCCTTTGCCATTCATGGTAAGTGGTGAATCTGAGAAATGGAACCAGTGTGGGTAAAGACGACACCTAGCTTAAAGAGAGAAAAAAAAAGTAGGCAAATAAAGAATATTTAGAAAAAGGAGCTAAGATAGTTGACCAGGGATCCTGGTACTACTCAGGTCTCTATTTCTGGTTTCTTCTAAAGCCCAGGAATGCTCCTATCTCATGCAATTCCAAGAACAATTCCAATGCATTGTTCTTTTGTTTAAGTCAGTTTGAGTTGGGTTCCTATCATGGAAAACCTCAGAGTCTTAACTAATACTATAATAACAGTAATAGTGAAACTTGCATCAGCTATAACTGGAGCTACCATCAATCATACAAGCCCTTGACATACTTACCTAATTATTTAATTCTCATAACATCCCTTTAAGATGAACATAAACTTTCCCATATTAAAGATCAAAAAACCTGAAAGACCAACAGAGGTCGAATAATACGCTATAGTTTGCAAAGAGCAGAATAAAGATCTAGGTTGGTCATTGGTTCCATGGATCGGAAGGTCATAAAACTATTATTTAATCTAAACACTTATTCAATTATCTTAGAATTAAATCCCCCTTTTCTAGATCTAAAAGTTGGCAGGGGAAAAGAAACAAAAATTAAATGTAGTGTATTTGGTTATTGTTTAAATTATGATTTCTTACTTTCTGTCTATTAATATAAACCCAACCCTGTTCTTCTTTGAGTAACATAGGTGTCATGTTGGGATAGAGAAAATTACATGCAATTAAAATGTTACTATGAGACATGTTGACAGAACTAGAAAAGAACAAAATGGCTTTGATTTTGCCTTAAGGACAATTTATCATTTTTGAGGAGCAAGACCCAAAATATTTCTTGGCTTTTACTTTTTTACAAAACCAAACACAGTGTGATTTTATATCTTGCTCTTCCCTATTGCTCATGCCACTGACCCCTTCAATATCACTAGGCCCAGCTGACCTCAGAGGCTTTGCGCTGACTCCCCTGTGTAGTACTCTTCCCCTAGAAATCCACACATTTCATTCCTTCATCTCTATCTGGTCTTGGCTCAAATGTCAATTTCTAGCCCCTGAATGATGAATGAGTTAATTCAACTTGAAGTACTTAGGATAGTGCTTGGAAATTCATAAGCACGAAATATTCTCTAGGCCAGTGGTTGTCAACCTTCCTAATGCCATGGCCCTTTAATACAGTTCCTGTGGGTCATGGCCCACAGGTTGAGAACCTCTGCTCTAGGCTATGGTGACTTGCTGGCACTGAGGATGGAGAGAGGGAAGTATACAGTGAGGTTGAAATGAAACAGTTATAATAACAAAAGGATACATTAATTTTCAGCCCCCAACAGCTAAATTGTTGAACCCCTGCAGGTTTCAAATCTCCCATGAACAAATTCCAAAGTCCCCCTGTAGTATCTCACTTAGACTCCCATGTAGAAGTCCTTCTGAGTGCTATATGTATATTTCTGCTTTCCCTCTGTTTCCCCTGGCTCCGGACCAGTGGTTAACAGGTGCCTATGGAGATACTGCCAGCACTTTTACATGCACCTTAGAGCTAGAGCCCCAGAACCCTCTGCACTAGGCTGATGGGGGAAGTATCCTTCCTCAGAACCCACGTGCATGACGTGTGCCCTCTGAAACTTGGTTTGTTTATTTTCATGTATTTACTCATCAAAAGCCATTTCACATCTAATTCATTTAGAAAGCTTTCCACTCTCTTCAGAGACCAAGACTTTGGTACCAGAGCTTTCTTTTGTTCTATCTCTTTTTGAGCTGCCTTCCATAGGTCTGGTGATGGAGTGTGAGGATGTGCTGTACTTGAGACAGAGAAAAATTTTGAGTATGCTCAAAAATTGCTTCTTTCTTTCTACCATTTCCTCAAGCAACCTGGGTACCTGAACAGTTTCCCCATCAGAATGACTTCTCGCTCCATGAGGTCCACTGCTGTATATATTAAGAGCCGTTTAGTTTCCAGGTGTTTAAGGAGGAGGCGAATGGGGCCATATGAACACGTGTCGTGTGACCAACCAAATAGTATCCTAGAAGCTGTACCTACTATTTAATCCTACTGTAATGCAGTGATGTAGCTAATGCTATTCTTTATTCTGTAATAGACCTGCTTGTAAGAGAACTTGCCCAACACAGCACAGCTAGTAAGTAACAGAGATAGAGGCCATCTCTTTGAACTCACTGCACCTTACTGCCCCCTGCACTAGTTACTGTCTTTCCCAATGTTAGGAAACTGGGTCCCAGACCATTGTCCCAGCCTGCAGACAACATAGGACACAAAATATAACAGTAAGCACCCAATTCAAGAGCCACCAGTATGGGACAAATAAGAAATCAGGCTGAGAAGGGGGGACATGACTTAGTTGAAGTGAATTGGCAAGCTAGTGTCTGAGATGGGGTCTCCTGAACTCTCGGCCGCTGTTTTACTTTCCTCCAAAATTACTATGAGTGGTAGATTAGGAAGAACATGTGGACAGGGTATTAACTTATTTCTGAACAGTCCCTAACCCTAACATTACAAGCTGCACTGGGCCCAAGGCAAAGAAAAATGTATGGCCCCATGAACACCTGGCGTTCTCTTTGAATCTGCTGACTGCTTTGTGCAGTTTCTGGGGCTGGGTGAGTGACCCAACTTGACAAATGTCTAGGGAGACAACTGAGCATGTGACTTTGAAATAAACAAGTATTTATTCGCTCTAGAAATGACTTTAATTATATCCGTCAAGAGGTTTTTCGCTTGAATGGATTTAACATGAAAACTAGGGGGTGAGTGGACACATAGAGCTCCAGATCTGAAGGATTCGGCAATTATGTTCCTCTGGGCTCCTCCAAGGTTCGAGTGCTGTGGACAGCGGAAGGAAGAGCAAACAACAGCTGCGGCTGAGACAGGCATCCCAGGGAAAGGTGGCTTCTTTATCACTGACACGTTTTGTTTCTCCCAATTTCTGAATGCAGGAATCTTTGAAGTGTAATCCCAGTGTTGGATACTGAAGGCACTCTGTAGAGACATTGCAAATCCTGATCTGATGCTACGGCAGCTCTGCAGTATCCCTGACCAGACCCTTCAGCCTCTATGTGAACTTCTCCAGTGACAGTGAACTCACTCTAGAGTCCTAATTTCATTAGGTCATGCTGGGAGGTATTGAGACCTGAGCTTACACATGGGGTTCCTGGTTGGTGGACTGTGATTTCAGCCCCATTTATTACCTCTTTGGACCTCAGTTTCCATGTTTTTGAAACAGGAATATTAACAGAAGCAGCACTAATCAGGTGGTGAGACAGGGCTGCCCCATGACACAGCGCCTGCTGTGCAGTATGTGTGCTAATCCTTTTTGTTCTTTTCTCTTCCCAAACAGTCTTTCCACATCTTGAACAGTATCATGTGGTTCAAACCTTTAAAACAGCATCTCTTTGGAGGTTACTTATACTTACAGAACCTGGCCTTGATTTCCTCCTAATGTCTTCCCTGCGAGCTCACCGTGTTTAGTGGACATCTCCGCCTGAGGGTCCACTGGCACCTCCAGTGACTTGGCTTGTTAGTGACCAGGGTTAGGGCATGTAAGCCCACCCTCACTGTTATCACTAGCTCTTTTTTATGTTTTTAATTCCCTACATCAGTGTTTGACACTAAACAGAGCCCATGGATGGAGGTCTTTACATGGGTGTTGATGGAGCAGATAAATGACTAACATATATTTCTATATTCACTGTTAGAATTTGACAACTCTGTGCCGAGTACTAGCTTTACAACAGGCTCTGTATTAAGCACCAGGGAATCATGAATCAGTGGTTGTCATGAGACACAAAACTATGAAGGAGAAAACATATTATTGCTTAACTCACATAACAATACAATTGTCAGCTGGAACATGGACAACGCTATGTAGTCACCAAATCTTGTTGCATACCCCCCCACACACACTTCCTTGGCCATTAGAATACTGGCTTCCCAGCCTCTTGCGGCTATATTAGGGTCATGCTGCCATTTCTTACCCATGAAATGTGACCAGATTCAACCAGACTATATCTCCAAACAATTTTCTAGTCATTGTCTTCCTCTGTCATGGTGAATTATCAAGTCAAATTTGAGTATTGGAGTCTCCATCAGCCTGAGTCTTTGAATGACTCCGTGGAGTAGAGTGTCCTCTCATCAAACCGCATTAACTATGAATAGATACAGAAAACAAACATATTTTCACTTATAAAATTTCAAGGTTTGTTTGTAGCTGTAGCATAACCTACCTTATCCTGGCTCATGTGGCACTCATTAACTATTAAAATGACAGGATTAAATTTGAGGAAAATAGAACATACGTTTTTAAAGGAAAAATACATGTTTTATAAACTTTTTTCTTCCAAAAGGTCACTATTCATCTCAGTTTTCCCAACTAATTTGTGTTATTTTATAACTCAGACTGGTGGCTAAAAGGCCAGGCCCCAGGGTCCAACAATCATAGCCACTAATAAATAGTCAATTAAAACCATGTAACATTTCTTTCCTGGGAAACTCAGCGTGAAATATCCTCTTATTAGTGTAAGCTTACAGTCCCTTTTAACTTCTTAGTCTAAAAATCCTGTCCCCTTTGACTACTGCCACATGTCAAGAACCATTTCCTCTTTCCTCTTCAGGTCTCTCCCAAGACTGTTGGCTCCAATTTGGATTCATTTCTAACCACTCCTTTCGAGCTGAAGTTTAAAAGTAGGTTAAAATATTTCCATGGTGTAATAGGAGTCAGTAACCCTGCCTATCAATCCCTTGAATCAGCTACTTTGCCGCCATTGCTCTATTTAATCTTTCCTCCTACCTGGGAGGGAAATATCATAGATTGTACTAATGAGGAAGTTGAAGCTTAGTGCATTTAAGTGACAGACCCAAAGTGACAAACGTAGCCAATAGCTGAGCCAATATTCTAATTACTAAGTGCCTTATTTTGGAGCCTGCATGATCGGGGTCAGAAATCCTGACTTTACCTCTACTCAGCCATCCTCAGCCATAAGAATCCACTTATCCATCCAAGGAACAAACACTGAGTGCTTAAAAAAAAATTTTTTTTTCACAGTTTTTGGCCAGGGCTGGATGTGAACCTTCCACGTCTAGTATATGGGGCCAGCATCCTATTCCTTGAGTCACAGGTGCTGCCCTGAGTGCTTAAAATGTTACAAAAAATTTTAGAGTCTGTAAGTTCTATCTCTTTTTAATTTTCACAGCCTTTCCTGGAATTAGCTTAACATGCAGTTTACAATTACAAAAGCCAAGTTTCCTGGCTCTGGGACCCCACAAACCATGAGACTTAGGCACACATTAGCATTCCTTCGAATCTTAACTTCCCTTCTGTACAATGGGAAGGCATTGATTGTATTGGCATCATAGAGTTGTTAGAAGAATTAAATGAGATAATTGAATCAAAGTACATCTGATGTTGCCTAGAACATGGCACATGCCCAACATATATCAGATCTATCATGAATGTAGCTAGGTCGTCTTCAGTGGGGAAGATAGAAATTCAAAGGTAGGAGATTCTGGAAAAGGAGTGAAGATGAAGACTCAGAGATTTCTCCACATCACAGAGAAGTAAATGGCACAGCCAATACAGGCACAGGCCTTCTCCCTGCTCAGCTGTTGTTCAGCCTGCCCCACCTTAACTCTGTGGGGCTCATCTCTCTGGGGAGACATAGGATGAAAAAGTAAAGTTGGATTCAATAAGGTAGCTCAGATTTGCAAAATTCTGGAGGTGTTATTCAAACATTATTTATTATCACCACAGAGGAAAACAATAAACATTGTAGATATCCAGTGGTGTCCGACAAGCAGGAGTTTGAATTTCAGCACTGCCATTTATAGTCTGTGTGATTTGAGACAAGTTACTTCAATGCTCCAGTAATCAGCTTCTTTATCAAGAAAATGAGGATGATAATTACATCTACCTCATGTAATTTTTGCAATAATTAAATGACAGAACATAAGCTTGTGCTGCCATTCCTACAGAAGAGATCTAATAAAGTGGGTAATTCTCATTCTTATTTTAATGACTTATGCAAAGTGCTTAGCTCAGTCATATCCTGACACTCACTAAATGCCAACCCTAACTCTTGGTAAAGGGCAAGTAATTATAGAGGGGGATGGAGACTTAGGCCTCAACAGAATGATTTTTAGTGACAAGCTACTCACTTCTCCTTGGGTAATTTTGACTTAAAAATGAATTAGTAATCTTTGAATTCACCTATTACCCCCATAAGTTCCCCACTCCCCCCCCCAATTTTAAGATGTCCTGCCTTTTTGGGCCAGACCAATGTACACCTTCTGTGTATTGATTTATGATTTTACCTGCAACTCCTGGCTCCCTAAAATGTATAAAATCAACTATAATCTGACTACCATGAGACCACTTGCTCAAGACTTTTTGGGTTTGGCTCCCTAAGCTATGATCACACATATCTAGCTCAGAATAAACCTTTTAAAATTAAAAAAATTAAAATGAATTAGCTACAGAATTAAGAAATCATCATTGTCATAAGCCTAATAAATCACAGTACTTATCACTTTATGCAAGTCTTTCCATAAATACAGTCGGCCTTCCACATCCCTGGGTTCCATATCATGGATTCCTCTGGGGATTGAAAATATGGAGGAAAGTAGAAGTATGGATGTGCCTGTGCCAAACATGTACAGACTATTTTTCTTGTCATTATTCTTTGAAAATTTCACTGTAACAATTTTTCATGTTCTATTTGATAGTATGGGTAATCTAGACATGAATTAAAGTGTAGGGAAAGATACACATGGGTCATATGCAAACTCCAAACCATTTTATATAAGGGACTTTATTTTGGTATCTGCAGGGAGTCCTAGGATTAGTTCCCCGTGGACACCCAGGATGGTTCCTCTAATTACTTTCTGTAACATCCACTCTTCTGCCCTTAGTTCATTTCTCTGCTTTTCTTGGCCTATCACTTGCTTCTCCTCCCTCCCTTTAATGTCTCTCTCTAGGCCTCACTGCCTGCCATATTCAACCTGTAAGTCCTAGTGTAAATGCCATATGCCTATGCAGCTTCTGCACCATCCTCCTGTCTCCCAACAGAAGCTGGGCAAATGTCCCCTGGTGTTTCTGAGTCTTCTGCCCTTTCATTTTGATACAAGACATCACCTGTGATTAATTAACAAAAGAGTGAAGTGGTACAAAAATACGGCTAGATAGAAGGAATAAGTTCCAGTGTTCAGTAGTATGGTGGAGGAATTGTAGTTAACAATACTTTATTGTATATTTGCTAATAACTGAAAGAAAAGAATGTTTCCAACACAAAGGGAAGATAAATGTTTGAAGGGATGGATGTCCTAATTACCCTGATTTGATCATTACAGGAGAAAAGAGTCTCTTTAAAGCTACCTTACTGGCCCTTTGATTTTTATAGTTGGTATTTTATTGGTAATTAACTGAATTAAACCTATCCTTTTCTGTTTGCAAGGCACCTAATGTAGCTAATTATTATCATACTGTGTAATTCTTTAATCATCGTTTCCTTGGTGTGGATTAATATGGCCCCTATTGATTCTTTAGTGCCTTTATACAGGTACTAAAATATCACATATATCCCCCCAAAGCATAAAAAATTATAGGTAATAGATGTGTATATATACACACACATAAAAATATATTTTTGAAAGTAAGCAGAATTACTTGCAAAATTCTTTTTAAGTTCTTGATCTTAAGAGACAGATAATGTGATCAAAAATTGGCTTGCTGGCAGCTTTTGAGAATCTGTGCTCAACAATTATACACATGCACACTCATTTTGTGTGCAAGTGTGGTATAGTAACGCATTACGTAACAACACTTTTGTCAATGATGGCATATACAGTAGTGGTCCCATGAGATTATAATACCATGTTTTTTCTGTGCCTTTGGGATGTTTAGATAGATATACGAATACCATTGGCCTACAGTATTCAGCACAGTGAATACAATGGCCTACAGTATTCAGCACAGTAACACGCTGTACAGGTTTGTAGCCAAAGAACAATTAGGCTGTCCCACGGCCTAACTGTGTCGTAGGTTTGTCTTTGCCTCTAAGGAAATGATTTTCTACCTGTGTGCTGTAGCACACTGATTTGCCATGAGAGCATCTTAGGTGTGCCACAAACATTTTTAAAGATTATTAATTAAATTATTTTCAAAAGTAGTTCAAAGCACAGTTAAGTGTATTCCTTTTTTCTTACTCTCTCTCTTTTTTTTTTTTTTTTTATCAACATAGTTTAAGTGTGCCGTGGCAGTTTAGCTCTAGGTTCAAGTGTGCCAGGAGATACAAAAGGTTGAAAAACACTGTTCTGTGATGTTTATAAAATGACAAAATCACCTACCAACACTAGACTAAACCCCTTTCATTAAGCAATTCATGACTGCTCTCACATTCCCATAAATTCTGCAGGTCGGCAAGGTCCCTGAGAATGTACTTAAATTGCATGTGTAATATCCTCCTGAAGGATATCCAGAATAGATATCAGCTATATACTATAATTAATACAAATTATACATTATCTGTGCTCAACTATAACCCCAGATAAAATGCTAATGCATCTCAGCAGTGAGAGGAATTTGTAGTATCTGGGTATGTGGTGGAAGGATTTTCTGGACAGGTTTTTTGGAAGAGATTATTCTGGAACTGGATTTTAATTAATGAGTAAGATGTATATTTGTTAATTTAAGGTAGAAGGAATGCAATAAGAGAAGAAATATAATAGAACAGGAATGGGGAGAAGAATGGGAATTGAAATGAGTTAGGTATGGTGGGCCAAAAATGCATGTGTATATATGTGTGTTTGTATTTGCACGTATACACACACACACATATATATATGTATGAATGTGTGTGTATATGTGTGGGTGTGGGCACATGTGTGTACATACTGGGAAAAACAAAGTTGGAAAGGGAGCTTAGAGCCTGAATGTAAGGAAGTACTTTTGTCTGACCATTTGTATAATTTGTTCTATAGACTAGAGGAGTTAAGAATTTTAAGGATGGGACTGACAAGAACTATGTAGGTCACACACTAAGTTTTGAGACAGGTTGTGTTATGGCCCATTATTTCATTTCTAAGAAACAAAGTCAAAAGTGTCCTTTCTGATTCATCCATGCACATTTCAACTTGCCCGGCTTATCAGTGTTGTGGGAGGGCTTCATTTGCTTCCACTCCACAAGCACAGATTTTATGTGTCTTGATTTTTGTATATCTCAAACTTTGGTAATGACCCATGTATAACTTGAAGACTATAAATTTTTGAGCTAAGTAGAGGATGATTAAGATAGCAGAGAGATGAGACAAGTTAAGATGCTAATTAAATAAAATTTCATTTAAAATATGGAAAATGTCAATGATTTAAAATAACCATTAGCAAGACTGAGCTTTGCCCAACATTCTGGGCATCAGTTCCTTTTAACAGAGCTTCAGCACTTTAGCACGTCAAGTGGAAGAAATTAGGAACATACGGATTTCGTTCTGAGGAACTGAAGTTTTAGAAATGAAGAGCACATTTGAGAAATTCTTTCTAAAGGGTTAATGTATTCCAATTATTAATATTTGGGATGAAGAAATTCAGATCAGGAGTTGAATGCTCTTTCTCCTCCTGGCAGATGCTTCGGATTCTGAAAATCATTGTCGAAATCAAGTTTCGTTTTCTTAACAAAAAATTCACTGAACCTAGAAAATGGATCAAAATAGAAAAAAGCATTCTCATGGAATTTTAACTGCCATTTAGATGGCCTGTTTGAGGATTGTATGAGGACACTGAAGTAAACCAATTTCCATATATGCAGTAAGTACCAGGTATTAACAGCTCTTAATTATGTTGTTATTATCACCTCCAATACAAATGCTTAATTATACAAATGTGGTCCCTCCAGGGCTTGTTATTCTGAAATCTGTGGTTGTGGAGATTGGCACATGAATGTCCCCTTGGTGAGAATAGGTGCCCCATTCCTGTATCTTGGCTGACATCTCACTGACCAGTCCACTGAGGGCCATACCACTGAGACCTTTCACTATGCCAATTTCACACAAAATACTGTCATTTAAACCTCTCAACATAATTTTTATAAAAACCGAAAATTTTAATGCTTAGGAAGATTATGTGTTTTTTTGTTAATCTCACTGTTATCTAGAGAAAATACCAGGGACCAAATCTAGAGTTTTCTATTCTACCTTCAGTGCTCTTTTGGGTACCTCAGTACAGCTTCATGAGGCTGTTAAAATTTTGAGTGAATGCAGTGCTTACCGTGCATCCGATCCCCAGGACTTCTCGGAGCACTCTGTACAAAGCCAAAGGTGTACTGGAACAAGTTTGAGAATTTTATGAGTCAGTTGTTACAAAAAAAATTAACTTGAAATTGGGCATAGTGGAAGTATATTCACCACAGAAACAGACAAAGACTGCAAGTCTGCCCCTATCCCTCCGTACATAGATAAATGGGTGGCTGGTTGTGAAACAGTCACTGCAGATACTGGAAGTCACTTGGTAATTCAGTGGTGAATGAATACTCTGTCTTCTGACCAACTCCCTTCCTTTGGATGTAATCATCCAATTTGAAACTAAAATTGTCAATTATGAAAAATTTCACAGAATTAATGGAATCTAGAAAGTCCCACATTATTTTCAGAATAGTCACTATCAATTTTATGTTATGGTGAAAAATAAAGTGTAGCCATTCAATTACTATTAAAATTAGTAATTTCTAAGTAGTGGTACTTTGAAGATTGTGGTATAACTCTTCTGCCCATTTGCCTGATTTGTTTGAACCAAATTAGCACTGAAAACTTACTCAGATGTAGATGGTTGTTCCATCATCACAAAAGTCCAACATAATATTTTTGTGATAAAAGATATTTGGGAACACTCAGATTATCTCCTAGGGAGTCTCTGCCCTTGGCATGGGCCAATTAAACATTCTAATAGCGCAAGTACTATAGGTGGTATTATCAAATATTAAATTGATTGTTTACACAGCATCTGGACTTGGGTGAAGGCAGCTGAACTTGAGTTTGGAAAGAATTGTACAGAAAGCTCTGGATCCTCTTCCTGGAGTAATCTGAGTGCTCTCATGCACTCTTAGAGAATTTTAATCACTCTGCTTACCATCTATACTGCAGCATGCATTTCTTAGGCTGGAAGAAAGAGAAAGGAAAGAAATTAGCATTTATCAAGCTTCCAGTATTAGTCAGGTACTTTATATGTTAACTAAATCCTTACTCTAGCCCTGTTGAGTATTACTATCATCATTTTGCATGTGGAGTAACTGGAGTTGAGGGAAATTAAGGAATTCATGCAAAATCATGCAAATGGAAAAAGAAATGCTGTGAGCAAAGAAACATGAGTGAATAGGAAAGAGGAGTACCCAGAGAATGAGTTAGTGATGTGGTGGGGCAAAAATGCATGTGTGTGTGTCTGTGTGGGTGTCTGTATGTATATGTATGTGTATGTGTGTATGTAGTGTGTGCATATAACCCTGGGATTCAGAATTTGGCCTATTTGATTCCTAGGACATTAAAAGATTGCATCAGCTACATATTAGGCACTTGCCCATTGCATTCACTTTAAAATGAAGAGCGAAGATTGTTTTAGAGACAAGGGCATTGAGGTTCAGGGAGACTAAGTAACTTGCCCCAAATCCCACAGTAAATAATAAGAAGATTTAATATTTAAAACCAGGTCTGTCTGATCTCATGCTGTTTAAAAGACATAAATCCAAATAGGGGACAATACACTTCATGATGGTTTTGCCTTTTTTATTTACGTGTGCGTGGTTTGGCTCCTCCACCCCATATGTAAGCTAGAAGTCGTGCCCATGTTATGATTGCTGTAATTCCAACGCACAGTTTGGATCAATGCAGGTGCCCTGCAAGTAATGTTTGAAGAAATCTATGAACTACAAGAATAGAATGAAATTAAACTCTCACACTTGGCAGTATCTCCCTGTGATATAAATGAGCTCCGGAAGTACAGTGGATTAGAGGATAATAAGTCCGATTCAGAGTGAGGAGCGCTGATAGGTTGTCTATTGTGCATGCATGGGCAAAAGAAGGGTCTTCGATGGAGAGCGTCCAGCCTGAAACCCCAGGAGAATGTGCTGATGATGGTAAGAGCCTGACCCTAAGGCCTGACTTTTCTCCACAGAGAGATGAACATGACACAGCCTTGTCATTGGTTTGCTTTACTGACTGTACAGACTTTGCTCATAGAAATGAAGGAGGCAAGACAGGCTTCGATGGACCCCAGTTCTAGGAACCAGGGAACAGTTGTGAGCTCACTATTGCAACTAGGAATCCTGTGAACGTCCAGACATGTAAACAGTTATTTCTAAGTAAAGAAGAAAAGGTGATCAGGAGGGGAAAGAAGACTGGCAAAAATAAGGAAAAAATAGGAGAAAAGAGAGAGGAAGGCATTTATTGAATCATTACTCCATACCAAATACTATTCATAACTTGATTAATCAATATTTGTGGCAGATTCCTAATGTAAGTATTATTATCTCCACTTTATATACCAGATACACAGGTCCAAAGAGGTAAGTAACCTTGTCACATAGATACCAAGCAGTGGAGTTGAGTTTAAATACAAGGTTCTTTGACTTCAAATAATAAAAGACAGAATTACTATTTGTAAGTATTCAACATGAGAGACACTGGGTGTTCAACTCACATTTAAGAGTCACAGCAATATTGCAAAGTAGGTATTGAAATTCCTCTCTTATGGATAAACATATGAGACACAGGACTTACCAGCCTTGTTAGAAGTCATGCTTACAGGTCTTAGGATTTTGAAATCTGATATTTCTTACTCCAAAGCTTATGAGCTTTTACCATACACTCCCACCATTACAGATAATCTATTTCAAAGGCATATTGTCCTTTAAGACTATAGCCCACCTTTCTAATATTCCAAGTACTTCTAGTAACTTGGAATTTCAAAGTCAATAATTTACTTATGTATGTAACCTCGAAACATATCTATTATTTATGATATGACGATTTTCCCCATAGCTACACTCCCTTACGTTCTATATCTTGTTAGTGAAAAAGATTAAAGCCACTTGGGAGGAAGTTGGTGGCGTATAAGAACATAGCAACTTCTTTTCCCAAAGCACAAATTTGAAAAAGACTCAAATTTTAGAAATAAGGAATGTAAGAATTAGAAAGCCTAACCCACCCAGGATCCTAGATAGAAACATGTAAACTCCTTATAATGATGCCATCATATTTTCATGGTGGGGGACAGCGGGAAAGACTATTCTCTGTGCTATTTACCACAAATGACTTTACAAAGTTCTGCGTTTGATATGCTCAGTTATCAAGATGATAGCACTCATGTGCATGATGCAATGGTACATTTCAAATCTATTAAGTAAAGAGTGTAATTGTCTTACCACAACAAATAAGTAAGCGAGGTGATGATGGATGTGTTAATCATTTCAATGTAAGCATTTCACATTGTATATCAAATCGGTACACTGAACCCCATAAATGCCTCAATGTACACAGATAGGATTTAATAAAAAAAACATTTAAAGAGATAATAACACTCATATATTATATATACCAAGCCCCAGGTAAAATACTAAGTGTTTTACATACTTCAGCTCAGTTAATCCTTATAATAACCTTAGGAGAAAACTGATACTCAATGACATTAACACCTTTTTCCTACATTTCATAAGTGGCACGGCTGAGAGTTAAACTTGAGCCTGCCAGACACCAAGGTTTTGCACTCAAAATGAGCACGGCTAATTAGAGCCGTCACCTAAGTGTTGCTCACGTGCTTCTGGTTTATACAGTAGTCTGATCTACCAGTCTATCTATTGAAAGCATAGAAAGTCTATTTTTTTTTTTTTTGAGACAGAATCTCACTAGGTCACCCTTGGTAGAGTGCCGTAGCGTCACAGCTCACAGAAACCTCAAATTCTTGGGCTTAAGTGATTCTTTTGCCTTGGCCTCCCAAGTCGCTGGGACTACAGGCGCCCGCCACTGAGCCCAGCTAATTTTGTCACAGTTGTCATTGTTGTTTAGCTAGCCCAAGCCGGGTTTGAACCCACCACCCTCAGTGTATGTGGCTGGTGCCGTAACCACTGTGCTACAGGCGCAGAGCTGAAAGTCTATTTTTAACGAAGTCTCTTCTCTCCACTGGACCTCAATTTCCTACTGTGTAAAATGAGGGGATTTTACAAGATCATTGCAAAAGTGTTCCATGAGGACATGTGCTTGAGAGGTGCTGTGTGAGGGGAAGTCTATCCCCGCCCTGCTGCTGCAATTTTACTTTCTCAGCTTTAAAATAGGAATAAAAATACCTAACCTGTGAATTCCCATAGACTTAATGGGAAAAAAACTGTGTTGACAATGCCCCATGCAACTTCAGGAAAATGAGATCAACACATTTCAAGTCCTCATCTTTCCCTCTTAACAAGAAGCTTGTGAGAACAAGAGCATTAATAAAAGGAGAAGGCCAAGTCTTTGGGATAAATTACATAACACAGCAGAGCACTGACACATGAAAATATAACAAGCCTCCTTCTCCTATTTTTTGTTTCTGTTTTCTCTAACAAGCAGGATGAAAAAAATAAATCTAGGAATAAAAATATGACATGAGTTTTAAAAATCGGGGAAAAAAGCCCTGGAGGAATTATGAGAAAAGATTTGATCTTATCCTTCCCTTCCATCACTCAGCTGAACTTTAGTCCTACTAGTGTTAAATCTAATCATTCACTGAAGAAATATTAACTGGGAACCCACTATGTGCCCAGTCCTGTGCTTGGTTCTGAGGTAAGTGAGAACTTAGTCCCAGCCCTCCACGTACTAAAAGTGGCACTCAAAGGATACAGGCAAATAAAATTTGTATTTTAAAGTAGTGCAAAAAGTACTCTACTAAGGAAAGGACAACTTGTTCATAGCCAGTGTTTGAGAAGCCACAAGGGACACTGACACGAGCCTAAGAGAGGAAGGTGCATTTTCTAAAAGAAATGAATGGAAGGACCATAAGGCTCTGAAGCTCTGATGGATGAGTGAGCAGGAGAGCCTTCAATGGCTCACCTGGGGTCTGCGCCTTTATTTCAAGGATATAGGGCAGCACAGAAGTACTATGACAGTGATCAGAGTCAATTGCTCCACTACCACATGCAGACAGACAATACATGTACATGAGGTGCAAGAGTGCCTATGTGTGAATGTTCTTCTGAGCAAAGTATCACGAGAATGGAGGAGAAAGTATCCAATGTACACACCCCTATTATGAAACTAATTTATACCTTTTATATGAAAGCTATAACCAAATAGCCTAAGAATATGGGGAGGGGGGAGGAAAAAGGGAGGGGGGAATGGGTGGAGGGAGGGGGTTTGGAGGGATCACCTCTGAGGTTTATCTTATAGGGGTACAAGGGAATCTTTCTAAGAGTAGAATGTGAACGTTTTAAAACAATAACTGAGAAAATGACATGAAGGCTGTGTTAACCAGTTTGATGGAAGTATTTCAGATTGCATGTGAAAACCCCACACTGTACCCCAGAAGTGCATTAATGTACATAGTTACCATTCAATAAAAAGAAAAAAAGAGTGCATATGTGTGTGTGTGCACAGGTGTGAAGCGGGGAGACAACTCTGAGTCTAGGGCCGTATCTGGTATTAATCTTCTTTAGGGAGATTTCTGCTGCTCTGGGCCCTCAGTAGAGGCCCACACACTCTCTCCCAGGGCCAGTTTTGCGGCAGGTTTCTTTCCTTTTCTCCCTTCAAAAGCCATTTCAGGTATTTTTCTTTCTTTCCCAAACAGTACACGAAGGCTGAAATGGGTGAAGATTTGTCAGGTAAGGTCAATGGTTAATAGGCACAACTGGGAAGGTCACATTCTTTTCTTACATTCATTCTTCACACACACAGTCTTTTCTATGGTTCCTCAAGCCTCAGGTATCTCTAGACAAAGGATAATTACTCAAGGTAAGATGGCCAAGTATCTCATGCAGAGCTTGCCTCATGTGGTAGACACCTCAAAACCACATCAGGAAGGGGACTCTCTTCTATGCAGGTTAGAAAAAGAACCCTATTTTCAATTTACACACACACACGAGTGGAGAACAGTCCAGCTCTACACAGATAAGGACTTTTAACTATTTTAGCTTTCTTTATGTTTTTATAATATTTTCTTACCTCTAAATGTGCCTATACTGCTATTTCATAATTTTTTAATTTAATTTTTATTACATCAAAACTGTATACATTTATGGGGTACAATGTGAAGATTTGATATACAGTGTGGAATGCTTCAATCAAGCTGATTAACATAACCATCACCTCACTTACTTATTTTTTGTGGTAAGACATTTATAACTTACTCTTAGGTATTTTGAAATGTAGCCTTGTGCTGTGCACATTAGGTGAGATCCCACCAAATGCCCTCCCTCCACTCTTTATTTCACAATTTATCTCTCTGAGACACATCAGTTGACTTTAGAAGTCGAGGACACTTCCAGCCAACCTCTCTCTACCGTTAATCCCCTGAGTGTCAGGCTCTCTCTGCCATCCTTGGCTCTCTCCCCATTCCCCCATCCCCACCCTCCACAGGCATTTCTTCTGCTTAGATACTTCCAAGTGTAATCATATTTTGGCATCTCCTTCTCAGAAGACCTGGATTAACAGATTGTCTTTCTTAAATCCTCCTGTGGTGGCTTCACAGGATGAAGTCCCAATTCATGGGGAGATGGCGCACAGCCCTCCCTCAACAAGTACTAGAATCCTGCTGATCATAACCTGCACCTGCATTTCCGTCTTCACGTACTCCATTCCCTTTCTCAATTCTGGAGTTCCCTCCCTTCTCCTGCCTACTTGGCAGACTCCTAAATATTCCAGATATTATTCAATAATTCACTCAACCACCCTCTCTCACCCCTCACCTGCAGAAGGAGGACAATCCAGTTTCCCATCACCCTCACAACACTCTGCTGCTGATGTCTACTGTGGTTTTGACCACAAGGTGGGGTGGCTCTGTTGATGAGCTTGACTTCCCAGCTGGGGTAATGTTCTTAGAAGGCAAACTGCACCCCATACTCCTCCTTACTCTGTCAATAGGTGACAAAAAATTGAAGTTGTTGTGAAGAGAGAGACTAGATTTAAACCCTGGCTTTATCACTTATTAGTTACTCCATTTAGATGAAATGACTTAATCTTTCAAAGCCAAATGAGGCTTCTCTGTCTAGTGAGGACAACACTGAGGGGTCTTCAGACCTTCTACAAAGAGTTTCATACTTCATCCCCAATGCGGAGGCTCTCATATATCCCCACAGTGTGGAGTTTAATTTGATTTGCGACTAAATGGGGCTATTGGTGTGTTATCTTTCAAAGGGAGAAAGGCTGAGTGTATATTGTATGCTAGTAGACAAGTGAACCAAATATTTGGCTGCAAAAAATTAACTGTATAGTTTATTAATTCTCTCCCCCAAACAATTCTGAGTTCTTTTTTTTCCAAGCAGACACTAGGACTGCACCTCTTTGACTTCTTGGAGGTAATCCTGGTTATGTAAACTTCTTTCATTATTTCCATTTGCTGAGATTATAGGGCTGTTAATTAAACATGATCAAAAGAATTCTAGATGGTTCCATAACCTTTGCCCCCTGGTGTTACTTTCAGAAGCATGATACCTTACACAGCAAAAGGTATTTTGCAGATGTAATTAAGGCTTCTAAGCAGTTGATCATCAGGACCGGCCTAATTTAATCACACCAATCTTTTAAAAGCAAAAAGTTTTTTCTGGCTGGTGGCAGAAGAAGTCAGGGTCAATGCATGAGGAGGATTTAAGAAGAGGAAGACTTTCTGTTGCTAAGATGAAGAAGGTCATGTAGAATGACCTGAGAATAGCTTCTATGAGCTTGGAGTGATCTCAACCCAACCACCAGCAAACAATTATAGTTTGCTGACAACTCAGATGAGCATGGATGTGAATTTTTCCCCAGAACCTCCAGGTAGAAAATCTACCTACCCAATACTCCAATTTCAGTCTTCAGACCCTACTGAGAAGACTTAGATTTAAGACCTACAGAACAGTGAGCTAATAAGTAGGCAAACATTAAGCTACCTGGTTTGTGATCATTTGTAATTTAGCAATTGAAAATTAATACATTACAACACCATCACCTAGCCCATCCAGACTGGCACACAATTCAGATTGTGGTGAGGGACATTCCACTGTGAATTTTTTAAAGTAAAAATTATGCCTTAAAGATTGGTTTTGTGAGAGCCTAGAAAAGTTCCTGACACATAATATGTGCTTATTACTCATGAGGTTAATTAGGTTGAGAAACAAGATTAAGGTAATATGTTTAGCAATGTACCTGACATGGACAAAATCACGTTATATTGATCACTCATAGGTACACTGAAGAATGTATCACAGCTCTTGGTGAATTGCATAGTAGCAGCATGGATACTACATATAGTCAGAATATACTAAACATACGTTATACCTGAAAAATCTGAATAAACAAGGCTACAGTCTTGGGAATAATAAGCACATATATTTTTAATTCCTCAAGAGGCCACCTTTGAATTCTCAGACTAGGTGAAATCTTTCAGTTCCATTTGTTCAAAGCATCCTCTACTTCTCCTTTAAGAATTTTTTCAACTTATTAAATAATTATTACAAAAACTATTTATGCAATTGACTGCTTAAGATCTGGCTACTCCATCTGAGGACAGAAACTATGTCTAGTGAGTTAGAGTTATTTCTGTGACATTGCCTAATTTCTGACATATAGTCAATGTTCAATGTAAAGTCTCAAAAGAGAGGAAGAACCAGTCATAAGGTAACAGAATCAATCTTTGGTAATGTAAATGCTCCAGAGGTTAGGACTCACTGTTCCAAAGATGTATAAAGGGAGAGGAATACTGGCCAAAATGCTAGGGACATGGCATTAGGACCATATTAGGACATCATTCTGTGGAAGGAGTCTAGCTAAATCTTGTTGAGTTTGGGGGACTCCAATCTAATTAGTTGGGGTTTAAAGGGACTGCAGGACAAGCAAGAAAAATCCTCGTTTCAGTTTTGGAGAGTTGTAGGGAAATCCAAACCCAGTTGAGAACCAGGTGGGAAGCTAGGCTGTCTCATTTTGAGATTCTGGTGGCAAATTTGTTTGACACCTGTGACATAGAACTAGAGAAGACAATAGGATCAAGATTGGGAGATCAGGTGTGGTTCTGGAGAAGGAAGTTAATTCCAAAACATGTAAGACACTTGATAACCATGAACAATAATTACCTAGTGCTGATTTGGTGTTAGGAACTGCTTAAGAGCTTTAAATGTTGTCCTCATTCATCTGCAGGTAAGTGCTAGTAGTATCTCCATTTTAAAGATGAGAACTTGAAACACAGGTTCTTAAGTTTATAAAGTCAGTCTCAAGGACATAAGGCTGGTCAGTGGTCAAAAATAGCAGTCTGAGCTCTGAGTGCACACTCTTCATCATCATCACAATGTGAGGTGATGAAAGGGAGTATATACTGGAAGCCACAGATGGAAGTTCAAATCTAGTCCTACCATTTTGCAGCTAGAGTAATCTGAACACATTTGTTAACCTGTCCGAGTTTCAGTGTCCTTTTCCACAAAGTAGACACAACTATACCTAAGTCCAGGACTGACAATAGAATTATATAATGATAATCATGGAAAGTGTTCAACAGATAACATTTTTAATATATCTTATATAATCCCTTTAACTTCTGTCTCTTTTGTGAGTAATTTGAGCACTAGAGGGGGCCTTTATTTGAGTGTGGAGATCCTTAGACCTTACCCAGCAAGGAGGATCTGACAAAGAGGCAGGTGAGACAATTGAGACTTGCCTGCTTTACTATTTCTGTGCCTGTTTTCTTGTTGCTGACTTAAGATATTAGTGCTTACAGGGCTTTTATGAAGAGCAAACAAGATCGTTTTCATGAAAGTGCTCTGCAAACCTAATGTAAGAGCATGCCAGGTATTGTTACTCTTTCCTTTCCATTTCATTCAACAGAATAAAGTCAGGAAGAATCCCAAAGCCTGAACATTGTTAGGAGACAGATTTTTATTCTCAATTGTTCTTGGAAATTCTAAAAGTAGTTCCAGCCTGAGTGAGTATTGAAGCTATTTCAATTTCCCTTTAAATTCAGAGGTGCCAAAACATCGTGATTTAGGCGCCTGGGAAATACCACCAGAGCTGTGTTCTTGCTCTTGGTTTTAATCAACTATCAGTACTTAGCTGAAAGTGAGAAAATAATGTCCTCAGTCATGGGTCAGCATTTTAGAAAGACAGTCTGGTTCACCTACTGAGGAATTACTATGGTTTGAAGCCCTTCAAACTTAGCATGGTTCCCAAGGCTCTTCATAGTCTGAAATCAATTTTACTTCTATCGTTCTGTCTTTCCCCTCCAGCTTGCAGTCCCAACCCTATTTGCACTGATCCACTCACCACTCAGTTGAATCACTCAATCCCATGCCTCTGTGCTTTCATCATGCTTTTTCTCTACCTAGAATGAATAAGTGTCTTATCACCACCAACCTCCCATCACCTCATGAGACTTCTCCATCCTGCAATCTTGCAAGAACTCACATGCTCCCTGAGCTCTCAAGTCCTCTTTTCTCTATCTTATTCTCAACCAGAATTCATGTTTTCTTCTACTGTGCTCCTCGTTGGAGCCATTTATTCATACAGCCATACCTTCCTCCCTCCTTTTCCCATTGGTATTTTCCTATTCATCCTCTCTCCATCCCTCTGTCATCCAACATCTGGATGTCTCCTGTATTCCAGGCACTGTCCAAAATTTTAAAATGCTACAAGAAGGGGGAAAAACAAAATGAACTAACAAAACACTAGGTCTCATCCTTCAGATAGTCCTCCATTTAATATGAATAATTACAAAGTATTGCAGTTGCAGTGAGCTAATAAGATAACAATAACAGCAGAGGATGGAAAATGTTTTCTCAGGGGGAAATCAAAGAAGCCTTCAGATAGGAGGGGTTATCCACACTTACTCCTTTTGAAAGATGAATAAGAAATTGCCATATGGAACACTTGTACTGCAGCAATTTTCATATTGTTATATGCTACCTGAATTCTAGGAGTTATCTGAGAGCATAAATAATGTGCTGTTATTCACTCATAGTCTTTTGAAGAATGCCTGGCACATTGAAATGAATAGATAGATGGTGTTGTGTAAGAAGAAAAATATTTTCTTTTCCTTGACATAAAAAAGCTCATTATGGCAAAATAGGTCAAAATCCAAACTTAGAGATGGGCCCTCTGACAGCTAACCTCAAGTTACATTGTTAAGCAATAAACACAACTAATGCCTATTAAGCACTTAGTATATTACAGACACTTGCTGAATATTTTTCCCTGTATTATCAAAATCTATAATGCAAGCCAGGATATTGGGGCTATTATTATTTCTGTTGTGTTTCCATAGTATTATTTCTGTGTTGTTTCAGTCTTCTGAAGAGACTGAGGCACAAAGAGTTAAAGCAGCTTGCCCAGATCACAGAGTTGTGACTCAGCTGGGATTCATCTACAGCTCTTAGCTACTGTACATCAAAGTTAATCAGTACTCCTACAACCACTTCACTTTATTTTATTCTTGGGCCAGCATATAAGTTCTAGATATTTGTGCATTGTATCCTCTTTCAATTTTCATAATTCCATTGATTTCCTCCTAGGCACTCTCCATGGGAGTGAAGAAAAATGGTATGGGGGCAGAGGGCAATATGCTCAGACAGGAGGAGGGACAGAAGCAACGATGCAGAAGAATGATAAGAAAAATGACATGTTAGATATACAGAAAAAATATTTATTTTCTTTGAAGCTACTATGAAGGGAATTGTATCTTTGATTAGCTTCTGAACTTGGATGTTATTGGCATATACAAAAATTACTGATTTACAGACATTGATTTTATATCCTGAGATATTATTATATTTCTGGATCACTTCCAGGAACCTTGTGGTTGAGTCTCTGGGGTTCTCTAAATATAAGGACATGTCATCAGCAAAGAATGAGTGTTTAATCTCCTCTGCCTCCATTTAGATGCCCTTTACATCCTTCTCTTTCCTGATTCCATTAGCTAGAACATGCAGTACTATGTTGAATAGTAGTGGTGATAGAGGACATCCTTGTCTGGTTTTAGTTCTAAGTGGAAAATCTTTCAGTTTTACTCCTTTCAGTATAATATTAGCTGTGGGTTTGTTGTAGATGGTTTCGATCAGATTAAGAAATGCACCACCTACGCCTATATTCTTAAGGGTTCTTGTTAAAAAAAAGATGATGAATTTTACTGAATGCTTTTTCTGCATCTATTGAGAGGATCTTATGGTCTTTATTCTTCTTTCTATTGATATAGTGAATTACATTTATGGATTTTAGTATGTTAAATGAGTCTCACATCCCTGGGATGAAACCTACTTGATTGTAATGTATAATTTTTTAATGTGTAGCTGTAATATATTGGCTAAGATTTTATTGGATATTTTGGCATCAATATTCATTAGTGAAATTGGTCTGTAAGTCTACTTTTTAGTTGGGTCTTTTCCTGGTTTAGAATTCAGGTGATGTTTGCTTCATAGAACATGTTGGGGAAGGTTCATTCCTTCTCAATGTTTTGAAATATTTACTGCAATATAGATATAAGCTCTTCTTTTAAGGTTTGATAGAATTCTAATGTGAAGCCTTCTGGTCCAGGGCATTATTTTGTTGGGAGCTTTTTTATTGTTTCTTTGTCTCAGTGCTTGATATTGGTCTTTTCAAGAGATCTATTTCTTCTTGACTACATTTAGGGAGATGGTGTGATTCCAGGTATTGACCCATTTCCTCCACATTGTCAAATTTCTGGGCATAGAGCTTCTTGTAGTAATCAGAGATAATCACTTGTATCTCAATGGTATTTGTTGTGATTTTTCCTTTTTTTATTTCTGCTTGAAGTTATCAGAAATTTTACTTTTCTATTTCTGGCTAAGTGTTTTCATTTCTGATTGAGGTTATTGAATCCTTTTCTGTTTCCATTTCCTTAAGATAATTCATTAGGTTGTTGATGTTTTTGTTGTTTGTAGCCATCTAATATGATAATTTCCCCCCAATAACACTGCTTTTACAGTGTTTTGGTAACTTTTAGCTTTGTTGTTATATTTGAGGAATTTAACAATTTCTTCTTTTATCTTTTCCTTGACACAATTGTTATTCAGCATGAGGTTGTTTAATTTCCATGACTTAGTGAGAGGATTAACATTTTTATTTGAGTTGAATTCCACCTTTATTGCTTCAAGGTCTGTGATGATACAAGGTATAATTTCAATTCCTTTAATTCATTGAGATTTGATTTGTATCCCAGGATATGATTTATTTTGGAATATGTTCCATGGTCTGAAGAGAACGTGTATTCCTTAGTTTTGTGATGGTGTGATCTAGATATGTCTATTAAGCACAATTGTTCTAGGGTCATATTTAATTTCCTTATCTCTAATTAGCTTATGTTTAGTGGATCTGTCCAGTTCTGTCAGAGGGGTATTAAAGTCCTGTGTTAAAGCCACAGCTATTATGGCTTATGGATTTATGGGAGATAATATTGCTCAGACCAATCAATGTCTGTTTCATAAATCTTGGACCATTTAAATATAGTGCATAAATGTTTAGAATTGAAATGTCTTCTTGTCATATTTTTCCCTTGACCTGAATGAACTGATAAGCTTTGTCTTTCTTAACTTTAGTTGCTTTAAATGCACTTGTATGTGAAAAGAAGATTACAACACCACCTTTCTTCTGATTTTCATTTGCCTGAAATACTGTTTTCCATCCCTTCTCCCTTCTCCCTTAGCCTTGCTTTGTCCTTTGAGACTAGATGTGTTTCCTGCAGGCAGCATATGGATAGCTTATAAGTTTTTTAATCCAATCAACAAGCCTGTGACTATTCAGTGGTGAATTCAAACCATTAACATTTATTGAGAGCATTGGTAAGTGTGGTGGAGTTCTATTCATCTTATTTTGGGAAAGTCCATTGCTTAATTTTATCTTTTGTATCATTGGGAGCTAGGTTTTGTCCTTTAGTCTGGGTGTGTACTTTGGTGATACCATTGTGATAGTTGATGTGAAGAATAGGTCTAAGTATTTGCTATAGTGCTGGCCTGATTGTGATGATTTTCCTCAAAGTTTGTATATTAGTAAAAGATTTGATTTCTCCATCAGTCTTGCAGCTTAGTTTAACAGGATATAGAATTCTGGGCTGAAAATTATTTTGTATAAGAAAGTTAATGGTAGATTACCATTCTCTACTGGCTTGGAAAGTTTCAGCTGAAAAGTCTACTGCCCCATGATGGATCTGCCCCTGTAGGTCAATTGGTGCTTACTCCTGGCTGCTTGCAGGATTTTCTCTTTCATCTTGAATTTGGATAGGATCAACACAATATGTTTTGGAGATGCTCTATTTGTGTTGAGATGAGCCAGAATTTGATATTTTTCTACAAGGAGTCTTTCAGAATCTTTAGTGAAACTTTGGAAGGTTTCATTTCTGATATGCATCCATAGGGTTTCACTACTTTAGGACATTCTTTTTTCCCTTCAGGGATACCTATAATTTATATGTTTGAATGCTTTTGGAAGTTCCATAATTCTCTGAGTGAATGTTGTGCTTTTTCCCTCTTCTTTTCTGCCTCTTTAACTGCCTGGGTTAGCTCAAGAGCTTTGTTCTCTAGCTCTGAGATTCTTTCTTCTCCATGGTCTAATCTGTGATTGATGCTTCCTACTGAATCTTTAAGTTCTCTGATTTACTCCAATTATTTAAGCTCCTTTATGTCCTTTCTATATTCTTCATATCCTTCATCCATTTTTTGTTTTCTGTTTTCTCCTCTAGTCTCTTTATTGTCTTTGCGAACCATATTTTAAGTTTCCTTTATGTCATTTCCACTAATTCTTTATATATGGAATCCTTTGTGCTAGCTGCCTTATTATCCCTTAGGGCATTGGTCTGTTTTGTTTTTCCTGTTGCCAGAATTTTTCTGTTGGTTACTCCTCATGTGTGCTTTCTTCTTGTTTACATCCTCACCCTACTTTTTCATTCTCACTACTTCCTTTGCTTTAAATTATCTTGTTTCAGAACTTAGGAGTTGAATAGCCTTTATGTATAAGGCCAAAAGGAAGAAAAGGGCAAAAAGTGAGAAGGGAGAAAGAAGATAAAAAGAAAAAATGGGGGGTAGAATGAAAATACTTGAAGAAATGTATGAAAATAATTGAAGAAAAGGAGAGAAGAAGGACAGATAGAGAAGAATAGGAGAAATTGTGGTATTTGGCAGGGTGCTATGGCCACACCCACAACTCCAGGACTTGGATTGGGTTGGACTGGGTGGGTCCGTTTAAGTCAGGATGGGTCTACAAGCCTAGACAAAAGCAAGACCCCATCTTTGCCAAATATAGAAAAAGAAAAAATAAATTAGCAATATGTTGCATTGGTGACCTACCAATACTGTCTTTCCAAAGGCCAAAGCTAGAAAGACAAACTATAACAACTACAACAACCATAACAACAAAAAAGAAGAAAAACAAAACTAAGGAAAAAACTGGGAAAAGAAGCATAAAATGCAGAAAAAAAAATAAATATATATACTGCAATATATTCCTGGACAGCAGGTGGTGCCATGGTGTTAGGAAATAGAGAACACATGCCAATTTTGCTACCAAAAATAAGGGTTGAAATCCACTCTGTAGTTGTAGAGGGGATTTCCTATCTTTCCGATTAATTACTCTCTATCAGGCCTGACCACTTTGTCAGAATTCAGTCCCCACAGGATTAGAGTCCTAAAGCTTTCACCATATTACTTAGGGGGCATGTCAAATAGTGCCCCCTGACCAAAAAAAGTGACCTTTCCGAGGAATTGGAGGCTGCTTAGCTCAGCCCAAGTATAGATGCTTAAACTCAGTAGGTGCACCACAGCTGGCTGTGCACTAGGACCCTGTAGACCATTCCTCCCACATAGCCATCCCACAATGGCAGCATCCACCTGGTAGCCAAGCTAATGGGAGATAAACCTCACTTAGTATTCAATCCTGGATGCTGTTTGAGTTCACTCACTTGTCTAAGCATTCCAAGGCAGGCCTAGTGAGCAATTTAGTCCAAAAACTAAACACTGCAGGACAGCCCTCTGCTGTTCCCAGTGCTCTATGGATAGGCTGGCCAGCTGGCCTCTGTCCATTCTCAGGCACTTGGCTTCAATGCTAATTTCTTCAGCTCTATATCTCTTTGCTTGCTACTGGAGTCCCCCACTGTTTCACCATGCCCCTGGGGGGATGTCCCTGGGTAGATTCCCCAGCCAGAAGTTGGTGGAGTTTTCTTTCCTCTGCCTCACTATGAGTGGCTAGTAAGGAGGTTTCTAATTCTCCATCTTGCTCTGCCCCCAAGTGGTGGGATCTTTAAGAAAAGATTAATGTTGTTGCCATAGGAGTAGATTAACTATCAAAGAAATGGGCTCCTGACTAAAAAGGCAAAGTTCCAACCTCCATTCTCTCTGTCTTTGTCTTGCTTGCCTTTCTGCTGTGTTGAGCAGTCACACGCCAGCATCATGTTCTTGGACATCCCAGCCTCCAGAACCATGAATTCCTTTCTGTTATAAATTATCCAGTCTCAAGTATTCTGCCATAGAATAAATAGGTAAAGTAGTGGTAGGGGAGAAGGCTAGATAGGGGCTGCTTGAGAGACATTAGAAGTCACTAATTATCTGCAGATAGTGGAGAAGAATGAATGGAAAAAGTCAAGGTCAATCTTCCACATCCTGTTTTGGATGATGGGAAGTTGATCATGTCAGGATGAGCAACACTCAGGGGAGGAAATTGGATGAGTCTCCTGTGGGACAGCCAGTAGAGGACTCTTATCTTCAAATAGAGATTTAGGCATAATAAGTAATTAAGTAATTAAATTAGTAATTAAAGCCATGTGGCTGGTGGAAACCCAGCAAGAGACAATAATTTGCAGAGTAAAGAAAAAGTCTGGAATGTATAAATGATGATGGAAAGGAGTTGGAAGACAGGAAGGGATTGAGAATATATAAAAATAGTGAACTCAAATCATTGCATCAAGGTCCCTGAAAGGGGGATAAAATCCACAATGCAAGAAACAGATTAGCTTTATTTAAAGAAAGACACATTGTCTGTTGTGACAGAAAGGAATGAGGGAAATACAAATGCAGATGCAAGTAAGATATAGGAGCTGTGATGTGTGTGTATTGTCTCTGTGAAATACGGGACAAGTTGACAAGATAAGATTGAGAAGAAAGGTTCTAATAGTCAGAGGTATAAAAAATACAAGTTTGAAATAGAAGTGTTCTAAGGCAATGGGAGCATGTTTCAATTCTGGATTACCAACACGTGCAGTAGATAGAGCATGACAAGAGAGAATGAAGACTGGGAAAGCGCCTGTACCTTCTGGATTCCCTAGTTTTAAAATCCACCTCATCTGGCCCCAAGAACCATGATTGAGACTGATGTGTGGGAATGGTACCAACTTCCAGAGCATCCAACATCTATTTGTATTTATTTGCAACTGGATTCTGGCTCCTTTTTAAAACAGGACTTGTGGAACATTTTAGCTAAACTAAGAAATAATAAAGCTATCATGTTGGGTTAATGGGGGTTACTGTCCTCTTAAATAATGGGATGAGGCGTAAAATAAAACTTTTTAGATTACATTAATGACCCTCTAGGTTCAGGCCAACATATCTTTATTTAGACAGAGAGGAATTTAAATTACTCCATATCCTTATAGGCAAGTCTATGTTATGGTAGCTTTTAATTCCATGGCCAATTTACACGGGAAAATAGTAAGAATTCCCTGAGCTTGTAATTAGCCCTGACTTGGAATTGTGGCATTCTCACTAACCAGCTGTGAGAGCTATGAGACTTTGAGAAAATTCATTAAATGTAAATACTCTATGCCTTAATTTCTTCACCTTTAAAATGGGAGCTTTGAGACATACTTTGGAATATTGTACAAATAACTAGAAAAAATGTATTTTAAATACCTAGAATAGTGCTGAGTAACAAACACATCTTTATTTTTTAAAAAAGGGTAAATCTTTAAGGGGGTCATATATTTGGGAAAAGCAATTTATTTTAAGAAAAAAGAAGCACTGTATTTATCCTAGAGAGAAAAATGGCAGACGTGTTGTCATTAGGTAAAAAGAATAAGTTTATCTTCTATTAATCTGGAAACCAGACCAAGAACTGAGGTGATGTAGTTCTGCAGAGACAAATTAGGTTCAATGTGGATGTCTATGTACATCATAAAATATTTATAATGCAATAGTATATATTACTTATTTGATTTTAGATTTTGTTGGATTAAAATTAATTTATTTATTTTGCATATTACATTCAGGTCTTTCTTTTGTTTTCTTGAAATTATATATGCAGCTAGGTTATCTTTTTGAAAAAATCATTATATGTCAGATACTCATTATGCACTATCAGTATTTATTGTGTAATTTATGACATGAATTTTATTTCCTGATTTTGCAAGAATGCCTTAGAAAGTTAGGTTTTGAGCTCTCTGACTGATGTTGTTGAGTTCATCAAAGCTGGGCTCAAATTCTGACTTCCCCACTTCTCCCTGTGTTATATTAAAGATAACAATGTCCTTGATCTTTGAGTCTGGGCTTCAGTATGTGAGGAGGGTATTCTGCCAGTGTCCCGAGGATTGTATCTTACCTTGTAACACATGTAGCAGAGCACTTGACATGTGTTAAGCACTCAAAATAAGCTAGCCTTTCTTTATAAACTGTAATTTTGCAAAGATTGCTTATTCCTCTGAGCCTCATTTGTGAGTTAGGACTTGAAACTATTATCTCAAAAGACTGTTAAGAGAATCTCAAACCTACTGTTATATAAGTCTTATTCTTAAAACAATAGCACTTGATATATTATCTTTAAGATCTTAAAAGTCCTATAAATTAATTATAGTAGAGAAATATAACAATTAACAGATATGAGGCTCCAAAATTGGCTTTCAGATGTAGTTGCATTTGTAAACTGCATTTGTACAATTTATTTTTTGTATCTGAAATGGGAAAAGTACGCTTCAGATATAAAAACTAGAAAATTTTAGGTGTAAACTGTCTGCGTTTTAGGTTGCATATGCATTTAAATGGCAATCCAGAAAATAATCATTGCAAGGTAAGGTGGAAGGGATGTGCATTTTGCCCTTCTGAGCGCTTCAAAGCATCTGTATTATTCAAACACTTCACTGGAGCTTTGAGCACCCTGTAAATTGCAAACGTGCTTGTACTACAAACAGTCTCAATTCCTCAGTACAGTCATTCATATCCCACTGTCGCCTGGTCTACAATTTACCTGTCTTAAACCCAGAGCTGGATATTGGTGGTAGAGAGGCCCACCAAACTGCACCAGTGTTAATTAAGGATCCCTTGAGTTTAGCGATTATCCAGATGTCATTTCCTCCAGACTCCACTTTTCTCCTCTTCTAAATCCCCATATCCTATAAACCTTCAAGGCAAAAGGCATAAAGAGCATAGATTCCGGGCTTAAAAATGGGTTTGAATCCTGATTGAGTCCCTAATTTGCCACATGACATTGTTCCAATTCCATCAACTTAATTTCCTTATCTATAAGGAAACTGCTATAAATTAAACAATAAATAGAGAAAACACATAATGAGTACATGATACATAATAATCTTTTTCAAAGAATAACTTTTCTCCCTCAATGAATTTTTGTTTAGTTTTTAATCTGGCTTCCAACTAAGCCAGAAGCAATTACTTCCTTCTCCAAATACCTCTAAATATCATCTGTTCCTTTCTGGGAACCTTCCACAATACCTGCTTGATATAATAATAATTCCTGCAACCTCTTCTTCCAAAGGTCCTTAGAAAGAAAGATACTGAAGGTGATCTTGTACTACTTTGCTAATCCCTGACCCTAAAAGTTTCCACTATATATAGTTGAAGACAAATAAATGATAACTTTTGGATGTATATTTCAGACATACTAGAATAGCAAACAATCCATCAAGAAAATTAATTAAGTCAGCCCTTGGTATCTACAGGTTACACAGACCTGAAATGGATAGATAAGGAGTGCAACTTTCAGTCCCTGCCACAAACACTAAACACAAATTAAGACTAAGAAAGCCAACACAGTTACAGGTTTGTTTTTTCATATTTGTACTCCCGTGCTTTGGCCAAAATATTAAAATATTCTATTATTTAAAATTTTATTTTGTCTCATAACTTAAAAAATAAATTTGAAAAAATCCAAACAAAAACAAAATCCCTCCTTTAGTACTATCCCATCCTAAGAGAATTTGCCTCTTTTACCATATAAATTGAGTATTAATGTTGATGTTGTTTGTCCTCCTGGATTTTGAGTTTAGATTTGAACATAAACAGCCCTAAATAGAACCTGGGACTGACTATTTGCTCCATTGATGTACTTTTTCTGGTAAAAGCATGAACAAATTAATAAAAACAATTATAACACCCACAATAGAAAATGACTTCTAAAGGTGAAGCACCAGTTGAAGTTGAGAGTTATAGGCACCAAACATGACAGGAATTGCATAATATACATGTATGTTGCATAACATACACAGCAGCCCTGAGGTGGGCAGCATTGTCTCATTTTTAACAAAAAACTATATAATCATCTTCATAGATACGTAAAAGTCATTTGACAAAACACAATTTACTTGTCCAAGTTCTCATGCTGCTAAAAAGCAGTGGTCACCTGTTACCAAAAGAATCCTGGATACACTTGTAGAAGTAAAAAATAAGTGAACTGCAATATGTGAACTTCATTTTCTTCATCTGAAAAATAAAAGGTGAAGATTGTGTTGTACGTGTTCTCTTTAAAACCACTTGCCACTCGAGGAGTTTACGGTTTTTAGGTTTCTGTATTAGACATGACTTAGCCTATAGGTGGCGTATCTACTCTGAAGAGTAAGGATCCTGCTTTCATCCACTATCGCCCACATCTTTTACCACATTAAGATTTGATAGGTAAGTGTCATTTATCTTCTCTTTCACAAACTTTTGGATGTTGTGCAAATGGTGTCCTTTGACATTTTAGAGAATAAAAATATGTCTCAAACTGTACACAGGGTAGAAGTAAATCTTCCTACTTAAAAAAAAAAAAAAACCAAAAACTGCAAGACAGACCTTGGGAAGAGTATAATGGCAACCATTGGCCTGATTATATGTAAAGAGATAAATACCCACACTGTTACCTCATTGGAGGGTGTGACTGCAGGACTCTCTACCTTAGCCAAAGAAAGGAAACAATAAATAAGGTAATGTATTGTGAAGCTAATGCCCTTTATAAAAAGCAGTATTGTGATATTTATAAAAGGTTCCTTTATTTTTTTTATTAGCTTGGGAGGAGAGAAGGAAATGTCCCTAGTTCCTTTTTCTTTTTTTCTTTCTTTCTTTCTTTTTTTTTTTTTTTTTTGAAAGGCATTTCTACAATACACCTCTGAGATGTGGAGAACAAGGATATAATAAGTCCCAGTATCCTCCCTTTGACTGAGCCTGTTGTGATTCTTGGGATTCTTTCAATCAGATTTTTTTTTAGTCTCCAGGTTTGAGCATACAAACCTGGAATAAGAATAAGAATAAGAATTTAATTGAATAAGAATTAAATTATCAGTAAAAAAAAATAGGGTAACTGATTCGGGGGAGAACCTAAACTGTAGAAAGAGCTCTGGTCATGGAGTTAGAAGAAGAGGGATCTGGGCTTTGGGCACATCTAAGATCACAAACAACTCATCTAACTTCACTTAGCTCCAACTGACCCACAGTCTAGTTAGAAGAACATTGGAAGTCAGTTTTACTTTGCAGGATAAGCTAACATTTGGTTTATTAGGCTTAAAGTAACTTCATCTATATTTTTCCCCTTAAAGATAATTTTACCACCTATTAAGCCCTCATAGTATTCCAGGTACTAGGCTAAATACATATTTGTCTAAGAACCCTGAGAGGTAGGTGATATTCTAGGTCCTCTAGGTTGTTGATGCAGAGACTTAGACTCAGAATAGTGAGGAAATTGGTCCTGGATTATATAGTAAGCAAATCAATAGGCCTTAGATTTGGATTCAAATAAAGGGAGTGAATGTGAAATGGGTAATGAGGAGAGCCCCTGCAAACCCCTATGGGGTTAGGGTTACAGTTATGGTTATGGTTAGGGTTACTGTTTTTGTTTTCTTAGTCTTACATCTAACACTTTGGTCAACATTCTCTATCAGAGTTCTAAAGAAGTTTAATGTGCTATTCACAATGGTTGTCCTAGGGGACAACAGCAGCAGGATTGACAACATCCCAGGGGGTGTATCTTGATATCCATAAGTCCAATTCAGTATGTCTCAAATTGCAAGTATTCATAAGACTCCTTCACGTTTTTTGCTAGACCCTCCAGCTAACTGGATACCCCAGTGGTTCTGATAGCCAATGTATGTGTCTGAAGATGGCACTTGCCCAATCCTAAGCAGTGATATCTCTAAATTTACAGTTTGGACATGACAGTTACATACTTAAAGAAAAGAAACATAAATAGAATTATTTTAAAACCCATCAAAAGTCCTGTCCTCCTTCTACCTAAAAGCGTCTTGAATGTACGTATTAGCTCCGGACCTTGGGAATCCCTAGACTTATTAATATGGAGCCTTCAATAAATTCATCAAATTGGATTCTTTACAGTGAAAAACTTTGGACCCAGATAAATAGTTATGCTGCCTACTCTAAATTCCCTCCCTACACACTGCATAGAAAAGAAAGTGTTAGATAGAAAGGAATCAAGTGCTAAGCTCACAGAGGGACAGGTCCAGCATGGACTTTACCTGGAGAGCAGGAAGCTATTTCTCGGTAACTTGCAATCCAGGAATCAGATATTTTCTTGAGTCATTGGAGGAAATAATATCCCAGCAAAAAAGGAAATTAAAGATGAGCAGTTCCCAAATAGAGATGAAAGTCAGTGTGGCCCACAGGTATGATGTTCAGGTACAGGAGGTAGTCAGGTAAAAAAAATTAGAGGAAGGGTGAATTTACTCTCTTTCTTCTCAGGAAGGGACATCTATCTTCTCCTTGCACTGGACAACAGAGCTCCTGGTTTGGGGGCCTTTCAACTCCAGGACTTAAAGCAGTGGTCTCTCACCTCTACCCCACTACCCTTCAGCTCCCCTGGTTCTCAGGCCTTCAGATTCTATGTAAATGATACCGTTAAGCTTTCCTAGTTATCTGGTTTGCAGATGATAGATCATGGGACTTTTTGGCCTCCATCATCATGTGAACCAATTTTCATAATTATTCTCCCCTTATTTCTCTCTTCTCTCTTTCTCTCTGTCCTACTGGCAGATGATAGATCATGGGACTTTTTGGCCTCCATCATCATGTGAACCAATTTTTATAATTATTTTCCTCTTATTTCTCTCTTCTCTCTCCTCCTCCTCCTCCTTCTTCTTCTTCTTCCTCCTCTCTGTCTCTCTCTTTCTCTCTCTTTCTCCCTCTTCCCTACTGGTTCTGTTTCTTTAATGGATTCCAATGGCTCTGTGGATCTCTCTCTCTCTCTCTTCTCTCCCTAATTCCCCACTATCTCTCTTGTGTGCAAGGTCTAGATTTGTGTTAATAATTATAAAAATTGATCAACCTTAGCTGGGAGTTGTGGCAGGCACCTGTACTCCCAGCTACTTAGGAGGCTGAGGCAAGAGAATCGCTTAAGCCCAAGAGTTGGAGGTTGCTGTGAGCTGTGATGCCACAGCACTCTACCAAGGGTGACATAGTGTGACTTTGTCTCAGAAAAAAAAAAAAAAAAGAAGAAAGAAAGAAAGAAATTGACCAACCTAATTTAACTTTACAAAGATGGAATATCATATTGATTACTTGCTGAAAATAATCAAAATCAGTATTTTGTTTCTCATTTGTCTGTCATGCTGGACAGTATACTCTATCAGTAAAAACCTTGGAGGACAAAACTAAATATCTAAGACAAAATCCTTACTATTTTCTATTAGTTCATTCCCCTAAATAATGTTCCCAGAAGAATAGGATTTTTACTGTTTTCCTTGATCTTGCAAGAAGGTGGAGAAACATACATATTATTCCACTGAAAAATGCCCGCTGACTTATGAAAAAGTACTCATTTAACATCAAGTGTACAAAATGTATATGCATAATAAAATAAGAAATTATACAATTATGCATTTGTTACAGTTAAAAAAATAAAGAAATAGATACTACAAATGTGAAGTAAAAAAATAAAAGGTCTAATGTTTGGAGACCTTAAAAGATATTTAAAAGACAACTCATCTTAGAATTCAAGACATCTCTCTCATAGTTATAATTCAGTCTGTATTCCAGTATCTCCAACTGTAAAGTAAGGAGAGAAATTCTCCTTTCCCATTATCTGTTAACTACCTATTTGTAATGAACAAATGAAGTTATAAATACAACAGTAATTCAGGGAACAAGTACAGTAGCATGAACTCAAGATTTGATGAAAGACTTTATTTCTTCATACAGTAAAATAGTCTCCTCATGGTGCAAGATGGGGACATCTCTGCTAAAAGCTGATACCTTTTTCAAGAAAAGATCAAAGATCTATAAAAAAAGAATTGAAGACATTAGATCTTGGGGACATCTCACTGTATGACCTTGGGCAATTCCCTTAAGCTCTTTGGGCCCCATTTACATTTTGTTAATTAGGTGCCCTACCAACCACAAAAGTTAGTTGTACAGGTCACGTATAACCATGTATTTATAAACTCTGAATACAACAGTACAAATATTAATGCTATTGAGTTGTTGGTTTGGTTATTTAAGAATTCTTTAAAAGAAAGAACAAAATATCAGTTATCTTTACTTACTGTGCAAGGAACCATAGCTGGTATCTACAGATTGCCACTATAAGGAACTGTAAATCCTTTAGGTACAAAACAGTCTATATATTAGTAGAAGAAAAAAAAAAGTCATAGCTTGCTTATAAATGAGTAAGATAAACACACAAGTCTACCAAAAGGAGGATTGTGGTCACATACAAAAGGATGCCCAACAGTTTTACTCTGCTTGCATATACATTCTTTATAACAAGTATTTGTCACTCCTCTCATTGAAGAGGCAGAGTTTTCCTCTTTACTCCTTGAACTTTTTTTTAAAGACAAACTCTCACTCTGTTGCTCTGGGTAGAGTGTAATGGCATCATAGCTCACAGCGATCTCTTGAGCTCAAGCGATCCTGTTGCCTCAACCTCCCAAGTAGCTGGGACTATACGCACCCGTCAGTATGCCAGCTATTTTTAAGAGATGGGGTCTTACTCTTGCTAAGACTGGTCTCGACCTCCTGATCTCAAGCAATCAACCTGCCTTGGCCTCCCAGAGTGCTAGGATTACAGGTGTGGGCCACCTTACCCAGCCTCACTCCTTGAATCTTGCCTGGCATTTCCACCAGTTCCAAGCACAGTCTTCAAGAAGCTGTGAGTTTTGAGTGTTGTGTTCTTTTGGATCCCTACTCCCTCTCCATGAACAACTCTGGGCTATCCTGCTAGTGAATGAGATACCTCATGAAGAGCACCCATTTGTCCCAGCCAATGCCATTCCCACTTTCAAACTTGTGGAAGAGCCCAACTTATGTCAGAAAAGCCTCTTGCATCTGCATAGTATGACTGCAAACACATGAGGGAGCCCAACCAAGACAGAAAGAACCACTTGGCAATCCCATAAACAGTGTGAGACACACATACTATGGCTTTAAGCCATTGTATTTTGAAGGGACTTTTTACACAGCAAGAGCTAACTGATATAGGATTGAATACATTCCAGTCTCCCACAGGATACTGGCATTCCATCACCAATACACCTGCCAAATGCTTATCTGGCCTCTATTAGCTAATGTCCAGAAACTTGTCACTTCCTGATGTATGGATCCTCTCCTGACATAGTTTATTCCAAATCTACAAAGGTCTCAACTGCTATAATGTTTTCCTTTACACTGAGAAAATTTGGTCCCTTAGAAACTTCTGTCTCTTAGACTTAGTCCTCTCCTAATGGCTTATCTACGTTTCCCCTAATTGAATGAACTATCAATTAAAAATACAAACTGAAAATATTTCTAAGCTAGTCCCATCTCTCTAGAGGATGAGAACTGTTTTCTTTGTTGTGCCTGTATTCGCTGGTCTGGTTTCTGCTATGAAATGAAAATTAAGACATTCTGGAAAGTGTTTTTTCCTCTGTTGAAGCCAAGAGACGTGAGAATCTTCAGAACTAAATCTGTCCTAGTGAAACTGACAACAGGTGGCTTCCTTCAGAAGCTTGAATCAAGGATGAAGAGCTAATTAGGACAATGAGCTGGAGTAGGTAAGACCTGACTCTCCAGACCCATGAGATGTGAGCTGGCCTTTTAGGCTACCAAGGGTCTTCACTGGGCTGCTTTGCAGACATTGGTGAAGAGAGACACGTTAAAGTGTGCAGACCTCTGTGGGCCACCACAGGATCACTTTCTGAGCCATCCTAAGCAATGTAGCCTTTTTCACCATAGATTCAGCTTCACCAACAGACTCCCGCAAGTTTCAGTGTTCAAATGATGGGTTGAATTCTGGACATTTACTTTATCTTGTATCTAAGCTAGAGACTTTGTCATCCCTTGAATTAATTTCCACATTTGTTAAATTTTGCTTCTTCCTCAGTTTCCTGTTTAGCACATCCCTGTCCTACCTTTGGAACAGTTTGTTTTCCTCACACATGGGAGATGGTTTCCTGATCATCATACTTACAGCCCTAGTCTAGAGTCCTCTGGCAATGAATAAAGAGCCCAAAATTAAGACAGAGTGATGAGATGAGTACAGTTTCACCAATCTCAGGGAACACATTTGCAGGCATTATAGTAATCACAGGGTAATTAAAAAGAACATGATTTAGAAGGAAAGAAAGCAGTGTCTTCCACTGGTTACGTCATGTGTCCTTTGGCAAGTAATTTAACCACTTCAGTGTTTAGATGCCTCTTTTGTTAAACAAGGATCATATTTCTAGCCCACACAGATGATGTTGTGTAAAGATTACATGTGGTGCTATAGGCAAATCTCCTAACAAAGAGCCTCTTAGGACATGGGTAGTCAATATCTGAGAGCTGATGTTAGTATTCGGATTAATCTTATTCCTGATACGAATATTACTAAATCAACCCTCTTTCACAAATCATAAACCAAAACGCTTTGTAACTCCAATGTCTTCCAGTTCTGGCTTTTCCCTTTTTCTGAAAGGCAATTCAAGGCTGCCTTAACATCAAGTTCATCAGCTTCCCGAGGAATGTAGTGAATAGAGGGTTGACTTGGAGCTCAAAACACCACATTGCATGTAAGCAAAATGGTAAGTGTTCCTCCTCCTAAAGTTACTCAGAAAACTTAGTCACAATATAATACCAGTGCATTGTCATGTCCTTCAGGCTTTCCAAGAATCAGGAATGTGCCACACAAGAGACATGCCCATAGTAAGTTCCATCAATCACATTAAAGGACAGTCATATATGAGGTAAAACTCAGACAGGGTTGAAGACAGCTCAAGGACTTCAGGGGAGGTTTGACATGGAACTATTAATATTTGCACAAAGGACCAAGAGGCATATTGGAATATGATTTGCTGAGGGGAAAAAGAGCTGAAGCACTCACATCTGCTCCAAGGCAGGTAGTGACAATAAGATAGTGACAAGGGATTGCAGCAGTTCTGAATACAGCTCAGGAAATGGCAAAAAATGTCCAACAGGCTTCTTCTCATGAACTCTCTTTTAACATTTAGAAAGAAGGAATTGCAACTAGAAAAAAAAAAAAAAGAGAGAGAGAAAATCCAGCATGGACTTTGAGGGGTAACAAGTGACAGGCAGATTCAGAAGTTTCTGGACCAAGAGAAGATGGCAACTTCAGTAAAGGTGGGACACCCCAGGGATGGCCTCTGAGCCTTTGACCATATCTCTGGAAGACCAGGCAGTAAACCTCACCACAAGGAGGTAGAATAGAGGAGAAAAACTGTAAATTTAGCAAATAATAAAACTGATCATTTTTTTCAGAGCCTTGTATACTCCTTGTGAACTTGTCATTGTACTTGAGATAAGTACGAGGAGGAGAGAGTAAAGTTCTTGTAGTATAAAAATGGGCATAAATGATATAGACTATTTTTCACTCCTTCCGTGCCCTAATGTGTATAGTTTGGAACAATGGATACGCTCTGACATATTATACTGTGGGTACAGTGTGCCGTCTATTTCTTTTGATGTTTTTTAAACAATCATTTCTCCATTATACACAGAGGTTAAATTCAGCACAATGAATCAGGACAATAAATACAGAAAAAGGAAAAAGTCACCAGCATATTAGCCCAAATACAATCATGGTTAACATTTTCATTAATTTCCTCATATTAGAAAATAAATTGTTATGCAGGGCCCACAGTCTCTCAGCAGACTTGGGACAAAAGAGATAATAGATAGAAAGGAAAGTCAAACTCAAGCCATGCTCAGGTCAGAAACTGTAATTCACTCAGATCAGGAAAGACCCAGGTATGATAGATGTGGTAACAGAGTCAGAAAAATGTTCAAGGTAGGAAGTCTGTGGAGCAGATGCCAGGACAAAGGCTCAGAATAGGGCTTTAGAAGAGATGACCTCATACCCTTGACAAGTCCCCAGGAGTGGCCAAGAAATGACAGATTCACACACTTGGACTGAAGCTTTGCATCCTCCTGTCTCAAATATATTAGCCTTACACTTCATGGCACTGTAAACTCAACTTCTTTCCATGGCTCTTAAGCCAACCTCATGTTATTTCTTTATTCACTTATGCAGTAGTTAGTAAGAGCCTACTATGTGGCAAGCACTGTCATAGTTTCTGGGATACCACAGTGATGAAGACAGGCAAAATCCTTGCCCACATGAAGCTCAAATTCTAGTGGTTGAGACAAAATTAAACTACAACATTGACATATAAGGCAAGTAAAGTAATTCCCACATGATACCATGGTGGTCAGTGTTGAACTGCATATATGATGGTGGCCCCATAAGAATTATAATGCCACTGAAAATTTTCTATCTTGTAGCCATCTGAGCATCATAGCATCTGTTACTCATGTCTTCTTAGTGATGCTGGTTTAAACAAACCTACTGCACTGCAAGTCATATGAGGGTCACTATGAAGGTTTTGAAACAGACTGTGTTCTGGTTCATTATTTCACTTCCAAGAAACACAGTAGCCAGCGTCCTTCCTGAATCACCAGTGCAAGTTTCGACTTGCTTAGCTTATCAGTGTTGCTGGGAGGGCTTCATTTGTTTCCATCCACATGGATTTTACATTTCTTGATTTTTGTGCACCTCAAAACATTCCTAATGATTCACTTCTTCTACAATGTTTGCATAATGATAAAATCACCTAATAATACACTTCTCAGAACATATCCCCATAGTCAAGTGGCACCTTACCATGTTTGATGTCAATTAGTTGAGTATCCCCTTTGCATACATGAGGTAGTCACTTGAAAATGTTGTAATTTTTTCCCTGATTCTATGAACAATGCCTGTTCTTTGTAAGACTCTGGGAATAAAGAAAACTATAAATAAGTTGGTTGGTATAGTTTTATTGAGCTATTTTATTAATTTGATTGTAAAGTTCATGTGAAACTTCTACACGTTTGGGGTGCAGTAGCCACCTTCCAGGATCACAATAAAAAAAGTTAGAGTTAAAGTAAGAAAAATGTTATTTTCACTGGGCATTCAAAAAATGTGACATCAACATACCAAAAACATTGAGCAATTGGTATAATATAAAGTCAAAACTTGATTAAAGGCAGAACCAACACCACCAATCATTTGCCACATCTGAAAAAACAAAATGTCTAGAAATTCAAACAGTGACTCACACAATTTGTGAGAGAAGTTCACTATTAATCTGATTCGTGGTAAAGACAGAGCTCTCTTGCTAGCAAGATACAAAACCAAGAAAAGTGGGGGATGTGGGGAAAGAGAACACAATTCAAAAGATTCTGGCAATGGGCACTTAAGAGTAAAAGAAGAAATCTTTCACATTCTGAAATTATTTGTTTTATGAAGATTCAATAGGACTTAGAATCTTTAAAATTATAGCTTGCCAGGAATGGCAGGATTTCCTTGTTCTTAAAGGCTGTATAGTACTCCACAGTGTACTCATACCACATCTTCAGTCCCACTTTAATGAGTCATCATTTCTCATCACTCAGCTTAGCTCTCAGCAAGATGTGTGTCTTGGGAAAATTCAGACTGTCTGAAGTAGTTATAAGTAGTTAGGACCCCAAACTGAACAGTACCTCTCTCCACAATGAGTTCACAGAAGACTGGGAGCTGTAGACCATAGATTACAACAAAACCAAATGTGGAATGTGAAGAACACACACCCAAGCTACAACGTAGAGGTGCCTAATCCCACTGAGACTGAGAGTGGGAGGGAACAAGGAATGCTTTCTGAAGCAGATGATGACTAAGCTGCGTTTTAAAGAATGTGCAAAAATTAATCAGACAAAGGAGATGAGCAGGAAAGAGCAGTATCACCAGAGTTTGAGACCCAGGTTGACTAAGGGTTGTAATTACACCCATAATTCTCCTTAAGTCTCAGTTTTCTGATCTATAAAACAAAGACAATTCTAGTATTATTGGGCAAATAAATTAATATGCTAAACCCAACATCTGCCACACCGTAAGGGTTAGTTATTGTTGTAATAATGATGATGGCAATGCTTTTTATCATCTTCCTCCTCCTCCTCATCCATTCTGGTAGAGATATAGAAAGTTATATCTGAATTCCAGCTGTGCTGTTTCCTGTTTAATCTATCACAGGTTAATATGTTTATCCATGCCATAATTTCCTCCTTATTAAAATAAGACCACAATGACCACCTCATGAAATTCCTGAAGAAATTAAATGAAATAATATATGTGAAGTACCTAACATACAGAAATTAGTTAGGAAGGTTATATTCCATTCCCTTTACACACCCAACATACTACTGTGATTTACAGGATATGACCATAAAAAAATTCACAAGTTTGGTTTTAACCCTGTGTTTGAGAAGGCTCAAGATACTTTAGGGATCTAAGCCAACAAGTTAAGTGGTCTGTCTCTTCAATTTTATTTCTCTCCATTTCTCTTCTCATTCTTTTTTTATTCTAAGAGTCAAACACAAAGATCTTCTAGTTCCTCTGATTCACCAGGACCTTTCTCCCTCCTGGCTTTCATATCAGTGATGACCAGGGCTTAGAATGATCCCCTCCCTCCCTGGGACCATAGAATTCGATATAGTACTCTTCTGGGGCCAAACATCGTCCTTTGCCTCCATCATAACATGTAATAAGCTGTTTGTGATTTTTTTTTTTTATCAATACACACTACATTAAACTGCAGACTCAGTGGTGGCACAATGAAGGGCTGTTTTGCCGACCATTTTGGTATCCAGAATACAACACGATGCCTAGCAAACAATGGGTTCTCAATAAATATATGTGTAATAAATGCTTAAGTAAAATGACTTATGGTTGAGTTTTTATTTTTAGGTTAAGGGTAACATTTTTGATTGATGTATATGTATATGTAAATTCATCATAAATACATATTTTAGCCACTCATTGCAAGAATACATAATTATTATAATAGCTATACTTAGGCTTTCTGCCAAATTTGTGTGATTTCTTGTGTCTTCTTCCAGTGTTTATGTAACAGTGGCTTGGCAACTTGGTTTCTCTTTTATTTTTAGTAATAATTAGCACTGTTAGTTTTATGAATTTTTTGTGTTTTCATAATTTTCATGTTATTGACATTTATATTAAAATGCTTTTTTAAAAAGTTTAACCTCTTTTAAGATATACCTTTACAATAACATTTTAATTTCTCTAAGAAATAATTTAGGATGATTTTTCATAGAGATCATATTAATAAAATTGACTTTCAGGTGGCACCTGTAGCTCAAAGGAGTAGGGTGCCGGCCCCATATGCTGGAGGTGGCAGGTTCAAACCCAGCCCCAGCCAAAAAAAAAAAAAAAAATGGACTTTCACAGTACTCTGCGATTAAAATCACAGATACTGTTAAAAGTAACATTACATGGGTTGTTATTATATATTCCACCTATTATTTTTGTTTATAAATGTTCTCCAGGCGCTGGTTATTTGGGTGCTCATTAAGTACCATTCTCAATTATTATGTTCCCCAATAATAATTACTTTCCTTTGCATTTTGTTCGAGCCACTAATTTGAGACGCTGTTGTCACTATGTCACTTCACTCTTTTGCTCTACTACTTTCATTAGGAATTTTAACTCTGTTATTAATTTTTGATCCCTTTGTAGCCTTTCTTATCCTGTTCTCTTCCCAGACCACTGTCTCTGCATTTCATTTCTTTCTTGCTTAAGTCTTCTTATTATATAAAGACCTCAACATCTTGAATTATACCAAAACATTATTTATTTGTCTATCATTTCCCTCGGATTTCTGTAAAAGTGGTATCATACTACTCACAGGTATACACATCTAAACATTCAGGGTGATCTGTTTGTTGTTGTTGGTTTTCCTCATTTGTTCTGGAGTGTGCTTCATGCTTATTTTCCACTTTATTTGCTTTCAAATGTGAACAGATTTATCTCATCTATGTTCCTACACCATAGATGTATACACTGAGGAATTGCCAGCCTTAGTTTACCAAGAACTGCTCATTTAGATGATCACTGAATACCATTCTCAAAAAAGAAATAGAGATTCACAGTTCCAAAGTCATCTGTATGTCTGCTTAATGAAGGGAGTTTTCCCATGCCCACGACCTTATTTATTGTTTTTAATAAACTACAGCGGGGGAGACATCAAAAATAGCCAGGGAACAAATCTCTTTTTTTAACCCACCTCTCAAAAACAGTGTATCACTGCAAATTATATTTTTAAAAAATAGTTGTTTTAATCCAAGACCCAGCAGAAGAAAAGAAATAACCAAAATTAGAGCAGAATTAAATGAAATTGAAAATAAAAGGATTATAGAACAGATCAATAAATCCAAAAGTTGG
>NW_003852399.1:364253-427924 GCF_000181295.1 Otolemur garnettii
AAAAAAAAAAAAGAAAAAAGAAAAAAAAAATAGTTGTTTTATAATAGAAAAAAATGGTTTTAGTCTGAGAACAAAGCAATGTTGAGTCCCTCTCATCTCCTAGATTCTCTGCTAGGCGTTACAAACATCACAATGAACGTGATAGTTGTAACCCCTGACCTTCTGAAGGCCATTCTCTACTGAAGAAAGGATGAAAAATTCTTTGTACAATTACAAGTTTAAAATACTATGTGCAATTACAGTTAGATAGGAGGAAAAAGTTCAAGAGATCTATTGCACAACATGGTGACTACAGTCAATGAAGATGCACTGGATTCTGCAAAAATGCAAAGACAGTGGAGAGTAAGTAATCTCACCACAAAAATAGCTGTGTGAGAGAAAGAATTTGTTAATTAGCTGGATGTAACCATTCCACCATGTATTCATATTCTAAAACAATTTTATGTGCCAATTTCAAAAAAGAATCAGATATTGAATAAGTAATTACAAGTAATATATATTTATATAATATACATATATATATATATATATTTTTTTTTTTTTAAGGAGAGTTAACTGTGGGAAAAGACATGGTGACTGCTTTTAACAAAATACCCTAGTAAAAGAAAGATATTGGTTCAATTTCTTTCTTGGTTTAGACTTTATATTCCAGATCCATGAATCATAAATTAGGAAGGATTTCCTATAATATTTTAAGAATGGTATTGCAAGGGTACATGTCAAATCTATTAAGAGTAGAGTATAAATGTCATAACACAATAACTAAGTGAGGTGAAGGCTATGTTAGCTAGTTTGATGTGTAAGCATTCCAAATTGTATATAAAATCGGCACATGCACATAAATGCATTAATGTATACAGTTATGATTCAATAAAAAAATTTAAAAAATAAAAATTATTTAAAAAATGGTAAATTTGATATGTTTCCACTGGCTACATAGAAGTTCGTTTGAAAGTTATTTGTTTCTATTTTTTAAACCTCCAGTCATTTTTAAAAAGTGAGTTAGAGTCCAGTAATTTTAATAGTTTTAATATTTGATGCTGTTGACTGTTTTCTTTTTTAAAAAATATGTTTTTAGAGATAAGTTGGAGAGAAACTGCATCAAGGACTTTTAGCCAGATCTACTTTAAAATTAATATGAAAAGTCATATTCAGTTATGTTCAGGTGTTAAAATACATAGGGACTGGTGATAGATTAAATTGAGAAACAGAGGGAGAAGTTAACAAGACATAAATTTTGGCAAATGAACGTGTGCGTGTAAGCTTTGAGAGGAAGTCTGGGCTAGATAGAAGTATCTGAAAGTGATGTCTGGAACCTGAAAGGTCGGAGTAAATGCTCTCAAAGCATTTATTTACATGTTGTCATCTTGAAGTATTCCAAAAGGTAATCAAAGTGAATCAAAGTTGTAGTACGGCTCACACACATTAAAAGTAATAACACTAACAATCAACATGTACTGTATTTCTTCTGTACCTGCCAGGTGTCATGTCCCATTCATTTTTTTTAAACCAGGACTCCTGCTCAGAAAGGATCCCATTTCAGTTCTGTGCAATCTTTACTATTTTAACCCATTTTAGAATAAATTAATTAGTTTCTGAACATGATAAAATGGGGAATTTGAAGAGAGTAGTTGACCTTGAACAATGTACAGGTTAGGAGAACTGACACACCTCCACCCCTGCACAGTTGAAAATTCACATATAACTTTTGATTCCCCCCAAATTTAACTACTAATAGCCTACAATCAACCAGAAGCCTTACCATAAAATAGTCAACTCACATATTTTGTATATTGTATATGTTATATGCTGTTATTTTTGCAATAAACTGAGTGAGAGAGAGGAAAATATGAAGGAAATCCTAAGAAAGAGAAAGTGAATCAAAAGGTGTTCACGGTAGCAGGCTGAGGAGGAGAAAGAGCAGAGGCTGGTTTTGCTGTTGCAGGAGTGGCAGAGGCAGAAGAAAATCACATATAAGTGGTTACGTAGTTCAAACCTGTGTTGTTTGAGACTCAACTGTAGCTGATGATGCAGCAGAGGGTGTGGTGCTTAGTAACAAGCTCTGTGACATCCACCACTTCCCACCACCCTCTTCACTTTCACTTGTTCAAAATCTCACCTTTTACCATCCTCATTGCAATGACTGTTTCCTTACTGGTCTGTCATAATCTTGCCTTTCCTCCTTTCTCACCCACTGTTCACTCTCCTGTTATATTTGTTTGTTTTCTCCAAAGTAGGATATGGAGCCCAAAGTTTGGTCTTTTTTTTTTTTTTTTGGCCGGGCTGGGTTTGAACCCACCACCTGCGGCATATGGGGCTGGCATCATACCCTTTTGAGCCACGGGCACCGCCCCTTAAAGTTTGGATCTTAATGATCACGGAAAAATCACAGCCTTCTCCAGAGTCTTCTTTTATAAAATGGGAACTTAATAGCCTTGCATTCTTCATAATAGAGAAGAGAAAACAAGAGAACTCATGAAGATAAACACAAATTCAACATGTATGTTGTCACACTGAACTAGTTAGGGTGACACTGGTAGTAAAAGAGATAAATTATGACATCTTAATAGCTTATCAAAATGTGATTTATATTTTCCCTTATTTAATAATGTACTGGGTAGACTTTGCAGTGATCTGGAATTCCAGGCTTCCTTCTGTTCAGTACCTATCCATACACCACCAAGGTCTCATAATTATTCACCTCCTGTCACAGATAAGAAAAGGAAATTGGAGAGTCACTTGTGGGAGGTTTATAAGGGCTGGGCTTGGAAATCATGCATATCACATTCCCGTCCAGTTTGCTAGAACTCTGTCACATAGTCCCACCCCACTTCAGGATAGAAAATATTGTCCAGCTGTTTACATGGATGTGAAAAAAAGGGACTTGGGTTAACACACAGCAATCTCTGCCACGCCACAGTGCTTCTGTAACTCTACCAGGTGAAGGGGGTACAAAAATAATAAATCTTTATCTTAAAAGAAGTCAGAGTCATTTGGATGAATCAAACATACAAATTACCAGTTAGAATTTAGATTAAATAAAATAAACGGTAAATGTTAGTTTCAAAATACTGAGGACTCATAGTATATCAGACTGTATTAATAGCTTACTAAGTGTCACGACCTGTTCTATGCCCATACTTACTTATTTATTCTTATGCCACCCCTTCATTTATGGAAGAGAAACATTCAAGCTCAATTAAATTGGATTATACATAGTCACTGAAATTCCAGTGACTATGTGTAACAGTGGATTTGCACTCAAGCCCGAGATGAAAATAATCATAACATACAATTATTGTTATTACTGGCATTCACAGAGCTCTTAGTCTGTGTCAGGACCTATTTTAAGGTTTTTAACATAGTGACCTAATCTTAACGGTGTCACACATATGAGTTCTTGCCCAAGGTCACAGAATTGTTGGTTGGTGGAGATAGGAAACAGACCCAGGAATTCTGTGTCCAGAGAACAATAAGCTCTTAACCACAATGTTACACAGACTCTCTGGTATGCCTAGGATCAATGTCTCCTCTATACCTAGGTTATTAATAGCAGTTAATTTGGTTTACTGTAATTTTTTAAAGTTTCTGTGATTCTTGGTGCAGTACTAACACATGGAGGCTTAAAAATATTAGAACAGATTAAACAACTGCAATACAGGTGAGAGTTACGTGAACTGATGAATTATCAATAAGATGACAAGCTTTTTATACACTGATAACATTTGTATTTCATGGCATCTAGTATGCTTCTGGAAATACAGTTTTTTTTAACTTTCAAAATTTGTAATTTGATAAAAGAGACATGAAAATATACAACTAATATGAAAAAATGAAAGGAAGGAAGATCTACCTCTCTCATTAAGTAGTTTTTTGACCTCTGAGAAATCATTTAACCTGTTGGAGCCTCAGCACTTGTTCTTGTACCAAGGTGAGTTCAAATGCCCAGGTAGGGAGTATTGTGAAGATGGATGAGGTAGCACGTGTGAGAATGCCTTGGCAGCATTACACAAATGACATTTCATGGGATTTAACTCCTTGCAAAGTAGATAGGAACAAGTGAACCAAACCTGATAAAGAGTGTGGCAACCTAGAAGAGGGAATGACTAATTCCAACTGTGAGAGCACTGAAAGGATTTGTGGATCAAAGAGACTGAAACAGCTGGGGAGGGGTTCACAAGAGGAGGTCAAGGTTAGAGTTAGATCAAGAGTTAGAGTCAAGGTTAGAGTTAGAGTCAAGGTCAGAGTTAGAAAGACGGATCTTTGCACGAGAGGCCCCACCTCTGGAACTTTATGACTGTCTCTTCTCCCTGGAGTTTGGCCAGAGGTATGATCTCAGGGAATATGCTCAAAATCACCACAACTATTTGGAATATTTTGTAATCCTAAGGGAGAAATGAATAGTACATAGATGAGAAGCAAAAGGCAGGTTTTAAGAGGAGGAATGTACAAAATTTCTCTTTATTGTTTATTTTTGCAAGTTTGGGGGTCCTATCTTTTTCAAACTCAGCCAGCCAAATTAGTGAGTTTCTTCCCCAAGTACTGGGGAAACTAACAGTTGTGTTTGCTATTCTGTGCTGTAGTTCAAATTTAGTATGAATGTTTTTCAAACTTGAAGAATACTTGGTAGAGCTTACTTTAAAATAAAAAAAAAATTCTCAAAGTGCATCTCCAGTTCTCCTGTTGAATCTGGCTGGCTGAAGCTGGCCCAGGGTTCTTCATTTTAACACATAATCAGGTGCTCCAGATGGGGATAGTTCATTCTTCTCACCATGGGCAGGACCAGTTTATGCCATAGCTGACAGCACACTTACTGACACTGGATGCAGTTCCAAAAAGATGCTGAGATTCCTTCCCTCCATGAGCACCAGCTGGGGGTTGTGTATAGAGAAGAATATTTAAAATCCATATTGGATTCTCCAGATTGCTTTATTTCATTCTCTTTATTCCTTCCTGTTCAAAAGCAAGGGAAAAAGAAAAGAAAAAGCTCCACAGAATGCCACTAGTCAATTTTTACTTAAAACGTACTTTCTTTTGTAAGACAAGGCCACTGCACTGCCCAGCCCAGGAAACAATGTGACCAAATGTAAGAATGTTCTTTACAAAGAACATTGAGGATTGAGGATATAGTTTTGTCCTAATCCCAAGACAAATGCAGCGTGCAACACTCTCTTCTTTGATCTCATAAAGAGAGAGGAAGAAACAATCAGGAACTAAACAAATAAAATGAAAATTGCCTCCTTTTCATATTTTGGTGATGAAAAATGTTTTAAAGCCTCCAAACATTCACAGAAATGATAATTACCTTCTGCTTTCCTGAGGTAAACATAGGGACATTTGGATTGTAATAGTCTCATCAGAGTTGTAAAAACTGCAACGTAAACAATAAATGTTCCCTAAACATCTGGGCCTGTCTACTCTTTTAAAAAGTTTGTAAGCATCAGATAAAGCTGACATTAGGATGTTTTGATGTTCCATTATGAAATTATAATGTATCCACATTTTTGGAAGTCACCTGTGAAGATTACTCTCAAAGCAACTCATGCCCAGAAATCAAAGATATGTTGAACCAAATTATGTGTCAGGTAAAACTGCTTTCTTGACCCTACGACCCGCCATACTTCAGGGCTTAGACCCAGAGAGTAAAATAAGGGGAACACCAATACTTAAGAACACTTACTCTCGACCATGGAGGATGTTGGAATTTAATTTGATTTAATCCATCCTGCAAAACCGTGCTACTCCAATGAGTTCTATTTTACAAATGAGGAAATTGAGACTCAGAGAAGTTAAAGAACTTGCTTAATGTCAAACAGGCAGGATGTGGTAAAATAATCTAGAATTATCTCATTCATACTTAAGTTGCAAAATCCTACCCAATCACCACCCTGCTAAGTCTTTTATAACCTCACCTCCCTCACTATATGTAGACTGTTTTTTTGGGGGGGCGGGGCCAGGTTTGAACCCACCACCTCCAGCATATGGGGCTAGCTCCCTACTCCTTTGAGCCACAGGCACTGCCTGACAATTTTTTTTTTTAATTTCAACTTGCACCTAATGAACAGGGGCCACCTCTAGAAGATATTATTATCTGAGATTTATTCAACAGCTCACACAAGCAGACTATGAGTTGGGGAGTAGAAACCATATCTGATAATATGACAGGCATCAGACATGGCCAAATCCATATACACGTTTGGACTTCCACATTCACTACCTATGCCTACCTGGGACAAGTTGGTTTTTGTGGAGGAGGGGTGGTTTTGTTTGGTTTTGTTTTCCTTTAAAATTTTTTGAGACTTGGGGTGTTACCTATACCTCAAAGGAGTAGGGCACCATCCCCATATGCCGGAGGTGGCAGGTTCAAACCCAGTCCTGGCCAAAAAAAAATGCAAAAAAAATTTTTTTTTTCTTTTTTGAGACTCAGAGGTCTCTCTTCTGTCAAGGGGAATGTTAATCCCACTCTCCAAGTCCCTGTGCAGTTTAAAAGAGGACATAGGTGGTGGATCTAGAGCTGTCTGCAGTGCAGCACATGCTCTACCAATAACAGTTTTATCTACATGCCCCATTATCACCGTGCCCCACACAGAGCAGGTGCAGTAGGTGTTGGTGACAGACAGATCCACTAACAATGTGGGAGTTGGAAAATGCAGAAAACAAGCATTCCTCTTCCCCGCCCAAGTCCTAAACCAAATGAAATACAAGACTTAGGGGTAGGCTTATGGCGGCCAAAATATCATCTTCATTAACAGGAAGCAGATATTAGATAACACAGCTTATATTTGGGGGGCTCTCTAAGACTAAACCCCAAGATTAGGCAGCTTTTCAGGTACAAGTGGAAAACCACACGCCTCTCCAGGTTGAAGTTGCAGCCTGAACCCCACAAGAAAGCAGGAAGAAGAGGGTGGCACATGGTGCCAGTTCCTCTCATAAACTCACCAGTCAGGAAATAGTTCTTTTCCAGTGGCTGAGTGAGGGGTAACAGTTATTTGGAAATAACTGTTACATTTCCTCATGGGAACAGAGCATTCAGGGGAGCTGCTCCCCAGCCCTAGCCCAATAGCCTGTAAGACTACCTGAAGCCCACCCCTTCCACTGCCCCACCTACCATGCAACAACCACTGCTTCTTCACCAATCCCCGCTCCTGGGGGAATTCAACAAGCTAACTAGGGAACTGAAAGTGCCCTTGGTCTCACTCTGACCTTGTGATTCATCACTGGCCCTCACCTTCTGGTCTTTCAACCAGTCTTGACCCTCTGTCTGCCTCCCTGTCATTTCCTGGTCATGGGATGCCCTTTGACCCTCTTTATTGGAGTTTCACTCTCCCCAAGATGCTCCCTGATGTGAAGTCTTCCTGATGTTAACATACCTCCAAGGGCAACTTGTTAATGCTGAGAGGCACAGTTTCTAAATAAAGAAATCAAGGCCCACAGAGTGAAAGGGTTTGCAGGTTCAGAAGTTGGCTGGTGCTGGAAATCAGGCTTCCTAATTTTCTTTTGAGTCACTAAGTGAAAAATAAATGGGAGGGAAAGAAAAACCTATTTTCACCACTGATACAACTTGATAATGGAATTCTATAAAGTCTTAAGTGGTGGCAGAAGATATAAATATTTAGCAAATGGCCCAGCCCTCTTAATAGGGAAGGGTCCTGGTGGGCACTGGGTTGTTTCCACATCTTTAAGGATTGTGAATTGTGATACTATAAACATTCCAGTGCACATGTCTTTTTTATGAAATGACCTTTTTTCCTTTGGGTATGCAATATGTCCCCAGAAATGGGATTGCTGGATCAAGTGGTAGGTGGACATTAAGTTCTTTGAGGTAGGCTCGGCGCCTATAGCTCAACCGGCTAAGGCGCCAGCCACGTACACCTAAGGTGGCAGGTTCGAATCCCCAGCCCGGACCCGCCAAACAACAATGACGGCCGCAACCAAAAAAAAATAGCCGGGCGTTGTGGCGGGCGCCTGTGGTCCCAGCTACTTGGGAGGCGAGGCAAGAGACTCGCTTGAGCCCAGGAGTTGGAGGTTGCTGTGAGCTGTAATGCCATGGCACTCTACCCAGGGGGACAGCTTGAGGCTCTGTCTCAAAAAAAAAAAAAAGTTCTTTGAGGTATCTCTATACGGTTTTTCATAGAGGGTATACTCATTTACAGTCCCACCAACAGTGTGTAAGGTTTCCTTTCTCTCTGAATAAGGCCAACATCTGCTTTTGGGAGACTTTTTAATACAAGCCATTCTCATTGGACTGAAGTAATATTTCAGTGTGGTTTTGATTTGCATTTCCCCAATGATTAGAGATATTGAGTATTTTTTCTGTGTGTGTTTGTTGGTCATTAGTATATCTTCATTTGAAAAGTTTCTGCTCATATCTTTTTCCTACATTTTAATGGGATTGTTTGGTTGTTTCTTGCTGATTTGTTTGAGTTCTTTGGAGATTCCAGTGCCCACCTATGTTTGAATGGCTTATTAAGATGTGATGTATATGTACTATGGAGTACTATTCAGCCATTAAAAAAAGAAGAGTGACCTACTGTCTTGTGTGACAACCCAGATGTAACTGAAAACCATTCTTCTAGATGAAACATCACAAGAATGGCTCAGTGCCCATAGCACACTTGTTATAGTGCCAGCCACATGCACCTAGGCTGTGGGTTCAAGCCTGACCCAGGCCTGATAAACAACAACTATAACAAGAAAATAGCTGGGTGCTGTGGCAGATGCCAATAGTCCCAGCTACTTAGGAGGCTGAGGCAAGAGAATCACTTAAGCCCAACAATTTGAGGTTGCTGTGAGCTGTGATGCCACAGCACTCTATCAAGGATGACATAGTAAGACTCTGTCTCCAAAAAAAGAAAAGAAAAGAAAAGAAAGAAAGAAAGAAAGAAAGAAAGAAAGAAAGAAAGAAAGAAAGAAAGAAAGAAAGAAAGAAAGAAAGATCACAAGAATGGAGAAACTAACACATGTACTCAATGCCAAGTTGGAACTAATCTATCCACACTCAAGCTCACAAATGAAAATAAATCTCAATGGAAATCAAACTGAGGGGGAGGAAGGGATGGGTAAAATTCACACCAGCATACTATCTGGATAAAGGGCACACTTATAACTTTTAGTCAATCTGTACAAAAGACAGAATATGCACACACACACACAAAAACACATGTGCCCCTAATATTCTGAAATCTAAAAAAAAAGAAAAAGAAAGAAAAAAACAAACACCACATGTACACAATTCTAAATTGGCAATCCACCCCTATGTGCGCATAGAGTTTATATACACTTTCGGGGGGAAGGGCACACCTATAACTTTGACTTCATATTTATAAAAGCAAACTATGTAACCAAAACATATGTATCCCCATAATATACTACAATAAACTTAAAAATAAAAGAAAAAAAAAGGATACCTAGGACCAGGGTCATTGAGAGCCTTGAAAGGCACCATAGTTTAATAGATGGAATGTGCCATTTATTTATTTGATCATTCATTCAGACATTTAATACATATTTATTGAACATCATATGTGTTAGGCATTTTTGTAGGCACTATGAATATAAAGAACAATAGGGGGATACAGACAATATGTACAAAACCTCACGATCTAGTAACTGTAATAGTGCTAACATAATAGTAAGTAGAGAATTCTCAGTAGGGAGTGTTGGGGACAAGGGTGGTTATTTTAAATAGACTAATCAGGGAATGACTTGCCCACAGGCTGAGACCTGAAGGAGTTGGGGGAGCAAACTCCCAGATTCCAGACAGGAGTTCTAGGAAAGACAACAGCAAATGCAAAGGCTTTATAGCTGGTATGCGCTTGGTATGTTTAAGAGGGAGAAAGCTAGTGAGCCTGGAAGCGTGGCTGGAGACAGGGTCTGCGTGACTTCACCTCAGGTGCGTTCTTGTCCTCGGTTTTTCATGTTCATTAACCTATGTGTCAGAACCACTCGCACTATCAAAGGCCTCCGTCCTTGACACTCGATCCTGATATTGTCTCCAATGGAAGAAGGGAAGGAAGAACTATTATCTCTTGGTTCAAAGAAGCTCCAGCAGAAAGAGTGACTTGGTCAGCTATGATCAGCGAAGTCTGGGATCTTAGAGGGTCCTCGTGTGGCTTGAATAGGTTTGAGGACCAGATGATCCCTGGGAGGGAGTGGACAGCGTGGAGTGTGAGGACGGGGATTTTCACACCAACCAGGGGAACAGCATAAGCAAAGATATTAGTTGTGCATCCTAACAAATCATGATCAGGAATTAAGAGAAGAGACCCGATCATTTCAGGCTCTACCACTTGGACCACTGTAGTTATGCGACCTAGGCTAGGGCACTTTCCCTCTCCAGACCTCATCTTCCCCTTCTTTAAAATAAGCAAATATATAAAAAGATCTCCAAGTTCCACTCAAATTCTATAATCCTATCCGTTTGTCATCCAGGTGAGATAGAGCAGGAAGAAAGCTAGATAGGGAAAGACCAAAAATCAAGGAGAGAAATCCCCAGTGTTTTACATTTTCTCAGAAGTAGATAAGTAGAATTCAAAGTTTGAAAAGAAATTAAAATCTATTTCTCCTCAGCTTTAACCACTGCCTCAGGGATCGAATAAAATTACAAACAATGTGTGTCCCTATTGGATTTATTTTTAATTTTTAAACACAGGTATCTGAAAAGAGAGGCTTAGAGCAAGTGCTGATAAAATTAAAAACTGCTGCAACAACCTGTAAATCAAGCCCTTCTTCCTGCAGGATGTAGAAAAATAAGAAATGTTGATATACTCTGATGGCTGGTATAAGACAGGTAGATATTAGTTAGGTATATCGACAGGTACACGCACGTACAGGGGCGTGTGTGTGTGTAAAATCGTGTTTGTCTCAAGTTTCCTCATATTTGTGCTGATTGCATTAGAATTCAGCTCAGCAGTTAAAAAGACTAATTTTCCAGGCAGAGACAGTTCTGCTATTGCACACACTACAGCCTAGGGAATGGGCATTGTCATTAGATGCTGATCAGTTTCCATTCATGCATAAGTGTCTCTTACAGCTGCACTTGCATATCTCAGCAGACAAGGTGAAGTTCAGTCTATGCCTGACTGTCAAAAGAATGCACATACATGGACATACATTCCACTGTTCTCATTTTTTTCCATAGGAGACTTGAGTTCCTCTGTTAAAACATCCCAGCTCTAGTACAAGGCCTATGAGTAAACGTAAAGTCAAAACCCCTGCTTGATGAAAGTGCTGCTAAAGTAGAAAGCAGTGAACTAACCTGAGAATGTTGTGGCTATTCGGTACTTGGCTCTATGTTGCATTTAAACACCTAGCTTCACGCATAGAAGGAGAGCACTCCATAGTCCTCAAGTGGGTATGTACAACCTGCATCTGCAGAGACTAAGTGAAGTAAAGTAGTGCAGTAGAGGCCATTCTGTTTCTGTCTCCAGCTTCAAGTTAATTTGTTCCTCTAAGGATTAGGGAACTACATCTGAGTCCAGGGAAATGCCAGCAGTGTCAATGTCATATTAGAAGATGTAGATAAGACAATGATATGTGACACATGAAGGCAATCAGACTTTGCCAGATTGATGAGGGGAAGCCTCTTCTCAATACCAGGGGCACTCAATCTGGCATCCTTCAGGGATGATTTCAAGGGCACCGTGAAGACATGGCAGAGGCAGCCAGATGAATGGCTTTGGACAGAGAGGGCAGTGCTTTCAGGGTGTGCAGGGGAAATTGCAGCCTGTGGAGTCAGAAGCACTGGTTGATGGAGGAGTGGAGAACAGGGACAGGAAGGAACATGAAAACTTCAAAATCTCCTCCTGAAGATGGAGGCACTGTGGGACTTATTGGCTATTTTTACTAGGAATATGACAGAAACCCTATTAAACAGACTTCTTAGAAGCCACAGAAGCATGGATTGGGTGAGAGCACTGTGAAACAGACAGACAACATGATCTTGACAGGAGGTGACAACTGTATTTGGTGGAGGGATTAGGAATAAGAAAGCAGGGTCAGATAGGAGAGAGAGGACACAGCATGAATCAGCAGCGCCAGAAAACTGATTGGAGGTCTGTTCAGGGATGAGAAGCCTCACTGGCTGGAGAGCAATAGAGCCCATCAGAGGGAGATCAAAGTCAGAAGACATCTTACCCGGCACCTCCCTAGGAAGATCCTGGGAGTTTGACAACAGAGCGATGAGAGGTCCCTGCACTCTCTCTGGGTTCCCACGGATGGAGTTGAAGCTTGCGTTTACACAGAGTCACAACACCTAGTCAAGCTGTCTAAAATCTGGCTCAACTCTTGGTTACTGACCCTGTAGGAACAAGAAACTGACAGGGTGAATTCTGCACTTGTCATGGCACCTCCTCACCCGAACTTGCTGGATCTGCATTTCAGAAGACAATGAACCAAGCCAGGACAATGATGGTCCCTGACACCAGACTGCTCAGAGTGTGTCTGCTTTCCCAGGATGTTGGCTTTACTTATGTATGCCGAGAATGGGGTAGGGGAGGGAATTAGAAAAAGAAAAGCAAAAAAAGAAACACAGAGGTGACATTCATCACACTCCCTGCAGCAATGGGTCTATTTTTACGACTGTCACGTGGGGCAGAGGGCTTGTGTGTCATTTCAAACAGTGCTTCATCTTGACCAAGGCAAGATTATATATGACAGCAGTGAAATCAGAACATTTCTTCAGGCGGCTGAGCAGGAGGACTTCTAATTGCTCTGGGTATCCAAAGTTACAACCACCATCCCAGCTTGTCCCAGCTCCCTGGGAGAGGAAGATCATTAATTCCATAAACAGAAAAAAAAAATGAGCTTTCAAAAATATGAAATAAAATGCTCTGCAAAACATCAATCTCATTGTGATATAGTCTGCTCATGGCAAAAGGGGGCTCAATTTTGTCATCACAGAACCTTGAATAATTCATATTTATTTTAAAGAAGTGTCAATAGAAACAGGGATTCAAGAGAAACAATGAGAAATATGTAAGACCAATATCCTGAGGGCATAGAAAATGGAGTCTAAAAATAACTTTCCTTTCTTTATGTGTATTTCATTTATTTCTGTATCCCTAGTGCCTAGTACTCTGTCTAGGTCTTTAATAAATGTTGGTAGAATGAAAGAATTCATAAAGTAACACTTTGCAAACAGTCCCTTAACTGGAACGCCCTTCCCGCATGGTTCTTTGACCGGAAATTTCCTACCGTATTTTATGTTGTATCACAGATAACATATGAACTATCAGTCCCTCAGAGAAATCTTTTCCATCAATGAAGACTGAAAGCATCTCTCCACTGCTGCTTTAGCATAGCATCAGATTCACTGCAGGTACCAGCCAAAGTCATGTTTACCCTCTTCTGTTCATCTCTGAGCAACCTCAAGGCATACAGTATTTCTTACTCTTTCTTGAAAAGGCCTGATGTAGTTTGGCACATAGGAAATTTATAATAAATATCAGTTAGCAAACGGCTCCAAGAGATGGTGGAGAGAACATGTTGGCAGGCGTTCATGACCAGTGGAATACAGGATAACAGAGAGGGAAGGCTAATGATAAATAATCCCTGACAGTTGTTTGTTCTGCTTCGTTACAACAGCGTTTGTTTCTTGACGTCGGAAAGTGATCCCTGCACTCCTCACAAGCCCCATATAATCTGTCAGCCATGATTTCTTAGAAGATAATAATATGAATGATATTTTCTGTATGGTAGTTGCCTTTTTCAATTTTTTTCCCTAGTTGTTTCCAAAGCTCAAGTTTGTGTGTGGTCTTTTTGGAGAAGAGTAACTTCGCTGTCAAAATTGGCTGGAATGGACCTCTGAATATCTCCCCAAAAGGGAACCATTCCTGTAGCCAATTATGTCCTATTCTAGGCATCTGTTTTCTCCCACATAACCATATATTTTTGAAGTGTGTGTGCTGTCTATTAGGTGAATTATCAGTCTCCTTCCACAAAGCAAGAGACTCAAGTGGCAAATTGCCTCTGCACTTTTTTCCCCTCAGAAAAGCTAGTGACACACACAATCTCACCTGTCCTTCCAAGGGAAAGATGTTTAACTCCAAATTGTCAGCTCAACTCTCTCTCTAGATCTTTGAGGCAGTGTGTTCCATTATGTCTACCCTCTGACATGTGAAATTCCGTGTGTCTCAAATCTCCCCCAACCTCTCTTTGTCCTGCACAGGCAGTTTCCCACATGGAGCCCCTTGCTCCTGGGTCTCTCTTCCATGCACCCAAACTCAAAGCCAAGGTCATCATGTATTAGAAGATGAGCCTTATAATGGATTTCTCATCACCAACCCCCTGCACACCACCTCTGGAGTTTTAGTAATAAAGTCCCATTCTATTGCTGTAAATCCCAGACTGCTTAGTCTGGCTTTCAAACCCCCCAGCAGGTTCTGTCCTGAGATAGCCTCCAAGAATGCTCTATTTTCTGTTCACTGAACAGACCCCAAGCCTCAGGCTCCATCCTCAAACTCACTATCCTGGATTAATTGCTGGTGTCTCTCTGGTACTTGTTCCAGTGCTGGGACAACATAGAGCTTAGGATCTAGTGCTTCCTCAAGCTTGTCAGTTCAGTATGAACCACTTGAAGGCTGGATGCTGCTCATCTGTGGTACCTTGACTCTATACCTGGCAGCTCGCTGGGCAACCCAACCCTCTCTCCAGCCCTCACCCAGTTTCCCAGCATCCAGAGCCAGACTCAGTTCCCATAGCCAGTGTTTGTTTAGAAAGAAAATTCAGTAATTAACTGAGTGAGGGTAACCTGGCACCATATGTAAAGATGAAAGTGGGATCATAAGATGAAGTAGAGTAGCAAACTATAAGATGAACAGACACACAAACTTTTTTCAGATGTGAAGTACTGTCTCTGTACTCTTTTATTTACAATTGATGGAGAATAAACTCAAATAGCCTAAGTCACAAAAGAAAAGCATTAGCTCATGTAACTGAAAAATCCATGGGCATATTGGCTTTGTGTTTGGCTGAATACAAATGGACAAATAATGTCCTTGGCCATCTTTCACCCTCTATAGCTTGGTTCTGTTTTCTGCTGTTTCCTTAAGTGGATTTTCTCCTCATGCAAGTAGACTCAAAGCTTCCATTCTGCCAGTTTGGCAACCCTTGAGATGAGAGTGCCGTTTTACAATAATTGCACCAAATTTCAAGATTATTTCTCCAGGAAATGGCTTATGCCGTATCCCACACCTGAATTAATCACTGTGAATAGGGAAAATAAATATGCTAACAGAAGAATCAGGGCATATTTAGGAGGAAAACAAATGAGCTTCTGGTTAAGTAAAAAAAATAAATAAATAAAGGTCCAACACTGTGAATGAGGTAAGTAGGTGATTCAGGACAAAATGTGTACCGGGGGCCTGACCTTGTAGATTGGGGTAATTCAATCATTCACAGATCCCATGCTTGATCTCTCATCTCACATGGGTTGGGGAAATAGAAAAATACATCTTCCCCATCTCAGTAATGTAGAGCACACAAAAAACATTGGTTTGTAAGTGGAAATGCATCTGACTTATCTAAAAATCTGTGCATTGGACAGAAGCTTGGAGCTACCAATAAAATAATCTATTCTGATGGGAGAGAGAAGAGTGAGACACTATTATGGAAGGAACAACCTCAGAGACTTTCCAAAGGCAAAAATGTCTTCAACCCAGGTTATTGCAATTTGCCCACCAGTTCACCTCACACCAACTGCTTATCTTTTAAGCAGATAGAACTTCTTTAGGGAAGATTTCTCACTCTGGCACTTATAGTCTGGACATGAACACTTACTGACCACATTCGGAAGCCTTTCCTTCTCTTGCACCAGGAATTACAATACAAGGGTCTTCTGAGCATCCTCAGACTGCCCCTTCTCTCATCTGGACCCCAGGGTGGATCAGTTCTTCAATGTTTGGTCAGATTCCCCCTTTCCTACAAGCTCGCCTAGGTTCTTTGTTTTCAGTCAGTTTCGCTTTCCCCTAAACTCCATAGTATGTTGTTTATTTCTCTACAATAGCATTTATCACAGTCTGCTTTTGAATTAGAGTTATTTATGTATGTGTCTGTCTTTGCTGACAGACTGTGAGCTCTCAGCAAGCCTGGAATAGCTCCTATTCATCTCCATCTCCCCCCAGTGTCAAGTGCAGTCCTTTGTACTGAGCAGATACTTAACAAATGTTTGCCAGACTGCTGAATCTAATCATGTTACTTCCTTGCACAGTATTTTTCAAAAGGTCCCACATTAACTATAGTGCTGATTTTAACACTTTTAAAATCCATGCTCTCTTTAATAAAAAAAATCTCATATCTTCTGTCAGGATTTGAGTGGGTCTAATAAATTATCCCTTCTCCTCTTTACTCAAGGTCTGAACTGGTTAAAATGTTAGACAAAGAGTAAGACAGAGATTTAAGGCAGCTTTATTACTGATAAAAGTTGAATTGAAGAAGTGGCTAAAGCAGATGGTTAGAAAGGGCTTCCAAATTCTGAATACCAGCCCCAAGACTCCCTAGAGTAGGGATACGTCTTTGAAATGCAGCGCAAAGAACAGAGAATTTATGTGCTTTGTCCAAAGGCCAGCTCCCAAGAGGAATGCTGAACTATGCATGAACGCCTTCCTTATCCCATCCTCAACAAGCCACTCTTCTTCTGTGGGAAGGAAGAGTGAGAAGAGGGTAGAGAGATGCTTAAGCTTGGACATAATGAAAACTACTCATGGAAGCAAACACCGGCAATGGGGTTTATGTTTTTAACAAACACCTCTTTACATTAGAAATTATCCTATTAATAACTGCTCCCCATCTACTTTGTCCTGAGTGCAATGTTAGAATTTTCTATACAGTGGTGAACCAGAGGGCATAGTTCCAGACTCTGGGGGCTTTAAAATCTCTAGTGGTGAACAGAAACAAAACTCATGATTGCAAGTGTCAGGAGTATCCATTGGGAGCCGTGGAAGCAATCCAGAATAATAGGTCCAGGGACACCTCAAGCAGAAGTGACGTTCGGGCAGGGACTTGAAGGATAATGGGTATTGCCTAGGTCAAGAAGACAGGAAGAGTATTGAGTGGAGAGATGTGACAAAGGGAAGTGGAAAATAGAGGAGAAGCCTCTAAATGAAGGGACCAGGGTATCCAAAGAGGTAATAGCAACAACAAAAATGAACACATAGTATAAATTAAGCTGAAAAGCTAAGGACACAACAATGAAAGCAAAAAGGCAACCTTCAGAAATGGAAAAGATATGTGCATGATATGAAGCTGACAAAGGTTTGATAATTAAATTTACAAAGAACTCAAATTCATCAGTAAAAAAAGAGTAAACAATTTCATCTATCACTGGGCAAGAGACATGACTAGAACCTTCTCTGATGAAGACAGATGAAAAGGTAACAAACATTTGAAAAAATCCTTATTATCCCTGATCATCAGAGAAATGCAAATCAAACCTACACTGAGATATCACCCAACCCCAATGAGAATAGCCCACATCACCACGTCTCAAAACTGCACATGCTGGCACGGATGTGGAGATAAGAGGACAATTTTACACTGTTGGTGGGATTGCAAACAAATACAACCTTTTTGTAAGAAAGTGTGGAGAATCCTCAAAGAACTAAAATTAGACTGTCACAATCCCTAAGACCTGGTCTCAGTCACCCCAGGAAGGAAGCAGGCGTGACATGGATTAGAAGTACAAGCTTGTGGGAGGCGGACTAACCTTAAGTGCAGGGTAGCCCAGAGCCCCCTCCACAACGGCTGTTTATTAAGGTTATACACAACAGGTGTGGAGAGTTAAGGTAATGACATATGAGGGCTGCATGTGTAAGGATTGCCATGTGCTCTTTCCTCATGTGTCTTTCCCCACAACGCCCATGAAGAAGCACTAAGCATCAATGTTTAACACACACTTACTAGTGAGTGAATGATCTTATCTCATTCCAGAACACTGAGTTACTTGGGGGATTGCCCCCAAGTCACAAAACTTCTCTAGGCTGGCCAGGAGACTGTTCTGTTCTCAGTGTTTCCTTTTAATGTGATAAGAATCAGTAACTGTCCTTTGCAAGCATGGTGTCCATTCCTGTATGTTAGATCCCCCATTTGATCCTGCAGTCCTATTACTAGCCATCTACCCAGAAGAAAAAAAAATCATTTCATCGTAAAAACATTTGCACTAGACTGTTTATTGCAGCTCAATTTACAGTTGCTAAAATGTGTAAACCACCTAAATGCCCACCAACCCAGGAATGGATTAACAAGCTATGGTATATATAAATATCACGGAATACCATTCAACTGCTAAAAAAGATGGAGAATTTATATCTTTTGTATTTACCTAGATGGAGGTGTAACACATTCTTCTTAGTAAAGTATCACAAGAAGGGAGAAGCAAGAATCCAATGTAGTCAATTGTAACATGAAGTCAGTAGATGATCTAATACACACCAACATAAGAGAAAAACTGAAATCAATCCAAGGTGGGGAACAAGGGATTGGAAGGGAATATTTGTACTCCCACATAATGGGCACAATGTTAAGGGGCATGGCACACCTCTTAGGGGGTAGGACACACTTATAAGTGGCACTTTACCTAACAAATGCAAAAATGTAACCTAATGATTTGTACTCTCAACTAACCTCAAACAATAAAAAGAATATGCAAAGACCATGAGATGAGAGACGACCTGACAGATTCCAGAACTGAAAATAAACTACCCACTCCTGAGAACAGGAAGAAAGAAGTATGGTGTGGAGGACAATACAGAGGGAAGTTGGACCCTCCCTCTGGCTGCTCTGGTGAACCAGGCTGAGGAATTTTGATTCTTTACTCAGAACCACAAAAGGGGTCCAGGACAGACTGTGAGTAGAGTATTGCCAAGCAGACCTAAAGGACTAAAGCAGACCTAAAGAATTCACATTCTCTATGATTTGGTTTTAAGCTATTGTCTTATCTCCCTGGGAAGACATCTCCACTCTGTGAAGACAGCCCAACTTACACAACCACACTCTTAGTACTTCTATGCTTTCCTTCTATTGCTTGAATCCCCACATTTACCTCTTCTAAACCTACTCTTCCTTAGAGTCCATCAGCATTCAACCACACATCTGAATTCTCATCAGCCTAGCACAAGAGACTAGCATACAATGCAAAGAATATGGGTGGTAGACTTGGGGAAATGTCTAATTCTAGTTCAGCATTTATTTGCTCTCAGTGAACTTCTTAATCACTCTGAGCCCCAGCTAACATCCATCTAAAAGTGGGATAAGACTTAGGGTCATTAGGAAGATTTTAAAAAATGACACCTGTAAAAGTATCCAGTATATGATAGGTACTTTTCTCTGTCCTCCTGTGAGCTAAATCCCTGTAAAATACATGCAGTGGGAAATTATGTACTGGTTTGAGGTATGTATCTTACATTAAATAAGTTTTTCAGTGTACATCCATCATAGCCACTAGTATAAGCAACCAGAAATGTGAATGGACAAATAGTCTCTAACTGATAGTAGCAGGAGTGTGGAGACTTCTTTGAGAGTAGAAGCACTGCATGAACACTCAGGATGAAGCCAGTCAAGACATATTGAGGGAAAAGCAGCAAATGAACTAACAGTTGTCAGATTATTTTATGTGGGGTGGACACTCACAGCAATAGGTAGTATTTTTAAAATTGAGGTGAAAATTCAACATTCACAAAACATAAAATTAACCATTTTAAAGTGTACAATTCAGTGACATTTAGTACATTGACAGTGATGTGCAACCAACATCTCTATCTAGTTCTAAAATATTTTCATTGCCCCATACATAAACCTCAAATCCATTTTATAGAGCTTTAAGAGGGCTATCAACCAGCTCTCTTCCCACCCCTCATCTCATATATATAGCAACAGAAGCTCACAGAAGTCAGGAAACTTACCCAAGGTCACACAGCTGTGGGACCACAATGAAAAGACAGGTGTGTATGGCCCTGGAACTTCACTCTGTGCTAACCCAAGAACAAACTATCCAGGATAGTAAAATGATCTTGCCTGTACTTGTCACAATCTCAACAGAGAACTTGCTAGAAATTCACATTCTTATACTTCATCCCTACCTACACAGTCAGAAATTGTGAAGTTATCTTAAGCCCTGTAGGTAAAAAATTATGATAAACCTTAACCCTGTAGGTAAATAATTATGATGAACCTTAAACTTTAACAACTACTGGATTAATAAAGAATAAAGATACATTCCCTTCAAATCCCTGCAGCCCCTTCAAAATCAGAGTCATAGCTTATAGCAAAAAGCCCTGGTCTGGGAGAGAAGGACCACAGTATTCATCTCAACTCTCCCTATGACTAGCTGAAGTTCTCTATAACTTCTATCAAACTTTATTTATTCATTTATAAAACAAAAAGAGTGACATTTATTGAGCTCTTCGAATGAGCTTCTTAGTTTATTTGTGTGTTTCTCATGTCATATGTTACTGTTTTAAAACTTGTGTGGTCCAGCAACCAACATCTGAAAACAGATTATGAGCTTTTGGAATCTCCTATTGTATGCACATTGGAGGAACAATGCTAAGTCTAAAAACTCCGATAGGCAATATTTGTTCTTTTAGCTTCTATAATTCAATTTAATCAAAGGAAGAGAGAAGCCATCAAGATTTGAAACAAAAAGCTAAATTGATTACTTGATAAACAAGATAAAACCCTACCTATAAGACAGTGTCCCCAAACAACATAGAAAATGAAATTAGGAAGTATTTGGAAAATGTGTTGTTCCATCACCAAAGTTCTGGGGTTATATAGAGAGAAAAGGGTATGTTGGAGGATATCACCTTGTCCTCAGTATTAACCGTTCAGTGCCATCTACTGTGGTGTCCATTACTCACATGGCCCTTAGTCATTGGTTCAGGCAAAATGCCGTCACTGATAATAATCCTCTTTTAAGCTTGGGTTACTGTTGAATACCCAAGAAGCATCTGCCAACCTCATGCCAATTTGGGGCATGAAAATTTGCAAAGCTGAGTGATGACATATCAGCTAAAATTCACCATCCTGCTATATCCTATCTGGTGTGCTGCAGCCTCCTTGAGGCTCTATTCAGAAACCTAAGTGGAGTCTGTGTACATTCCCAGACTTAGTCCCGGAAGGGTAGTCTTTTCTTTTACATGAACTCATTAAGGCCTAGCCAAATGCTATCGTTTCCCCTTCAATTTTCTTCCTCTAGTTAGAGAAATGGGGTTCAAGGAGAAAGAAGAAAGATAAAGTATTCTTGCCTATCCATTTGGTTTTCTCTCAAATTTAGTATACATCTACAGCACTTTACTTCCCAAAGACCCTAATGTTTGTGGCCCAAAAGGCTAGAAACCTATTTTGTAACCTGCATTTCCCTACCATATTGCTTCTCTTAGGAACAGAGAAAGAAAAAGATAGGCAGATATAACTGTACCGCAACAGACAAAGATCAGAAGACAAAAGGATAAAAAATAATAATAAATAAAGATCACTTGGTATTTCAAAAATATTATTATCCTAAATTTACAAAGGCTTATCATTTATTGTTTGATATTTTAATTATAATCTTTACTTTTACATTGGAATATTTTCAACATATTTTATGTCCAGGGTTCTTAAACATGATCACAATGTTAGCATTCTCAGACAAAATAGGCAGTGATTATATTCTATCAAAAATAAGTAATTATTTTAGATGCTCTAATAAGGATTAAGTTAATGCAAGGAGACTTCAAAAAGATCATGAAAAATGTACATTAGGAAAAAACTACATGGGTTTCAAATTCTTTTGCACCAAAATGAACTCATAGTAACTTGTAATACATCTGAACAGGATCTGTTTTGAGGTACTAAGAAGGCTAAGCAATCAGTCAGAAAAGAGCCTCTCTTAGAGCAATATGAATTCTGTTGAAACTGAAGCAAGCGCAAACATCAGCTTCATGGTGAGCCTGGGGTAGAAGAATAGGGAAATCACTGATTCACGATGAAAAGTTTATGGCAACAAGGCCCCAAACAAATCAGAAGCTTATAAATCAATAAGTTGTTTTAAGGAGAGATGAGACAATGCTGAAGATGAAGCCCACAGTAACAAACCATTCACAGTAATTAGTGAGGAAAAAATTAATCTTCTTCATGCCCTAACTGAAGAGGACTGACTATGAACAGCAGAAACAATAGCCAGTATGATACACATCTCAATTGATTCAGATTACACAATTCTAACTTAAAAATGAAACTTGAGCAGACTTTTTACTCAACAGATACAAAAACTTTTGTGTCCAAATCAGCTGCAGACAAAAGCAGAGCTTTCAACAGACATTTTAAACTCATAGAATCAAGATCCTGAAGCATTTCTTCAAAGAATTATAACAGGAGATGAAACATGGTTTTTAAAGGACAATCCTGAAGACAAAGCACAGTCAAAGCAATGGCTCCCAAGAGGTGGAGTGGCCCAATCAAGCAAAAGCAGATCAGTCAAGAACATCACAAGAACAGTTTGGGGGATGGTCAAGGTATTTGCTTATTGACTTTCTAGAAGGCCAAAGAATTCTAACAAACGTCTGCTTATTAGCAGAGTGTTTTGAGAATATTAGCCAAAGTTTTAGCATTAAAATACCTGAGAAAACATCACCAAAGAGTCCTTCACCACAACTATGTCCCCACTTCTTCAAACAAGGGCAGTGTTATAAGAGTTTCAATGAGAAATCGGAAATCATTAGGCCTTGACCCTACACCCTACAGTTCTGATTTGGCTCCTTCTGATTTCTTTTTGTTTCCTAATCTTAAAAAAATCTTCAAAGGGCACCTCACTTAATAATGTAAAACAATGCTGCACTTATATAGTTAAGTTCCCAAGACAGTTCTTTGTGAATGGATTAAATGGTTGTGTCACTGCTTATAAAAGTGTCCTTAGCTTGATGGTTCTTATGTTGAGAAATAAAATTTGCATTTTTTATTTTTGCCTTTTAATTCTTTTTTTTCCATAAACTTTCTGAAGTTCCCTCATATAATCACTTTATATATTACTATGGAAGGGACACTTTATGATGTATTTCTAAGTTTGTAGATTATAAATGAATTTATTCCTTTACTCATTCAATAAATATCTCATACAGAGAATTCCTCATTATGAGAAAAAATATCCCAATTGGCCCTAAGGAAATAATGAGAAAATACAGACATGGCACATGCAGTCAAGAACATCAAAGATTAAAAATGAAAATAAGATAAAGATGACAATAATAACAGAAATAAAAATAATATATAAAAATTTATCTCAACTCATAAGGAATATTCAGATAGAACATTGCTGTTGTTCAGAGGACAATTACTACATCAGTCTTAAGGAAAAGTCTATTAAAGGAAGTAAATTTGGGACTTTTGGAAAAATGGGTTTGTTGCAAGACAAGAGAATATTGAGGAAATACCCTAAGAATAATAGAGGCCCCTATGTGTATTTTCATTGTGTTTTCTCTTTTTACAATTAAAAAATGCATAAATATATGTGTACATGTATACATATTTTAACTTAAAGTATGCCTTTTTACCATTTTAAGACTAAGACAGAACAGCATCTGTCTGAGGCACTATTGGTCTCAGGAAACAGGTACTATAAGTTACCTTATGTGAACGTCCTTTGGACATAGGGGAACCTCAATATTAAAGAGATTTTTCATATTGTCATTGCTAGGCATTCAGTCATCTATCAGAAATAGTATTACCAGAGGTTGTCATAGTAAAAGAACTACAGCAATAGATCCAATGGCAAAGAGTTTTTTACCCTCCTGTGTCAACTCAACATGATCCATTTGTCTCCCTTTCCACATTTCTCTATGTGAGCATGAGAGATAGTATCCCATAGAAAAATTACACGACAGAAAAAATTCCCCTAATCTTGGCTCTTTTCAACTTCCAATTTTCCAAAATATTTCAAAACTACAAAGAGAAACCTAAGATTTACTTAGCACTGGTATTTGATCTGCTTCCCTCACTGTGCTTCATACTAACATTAAAAGCTGAATACCAAGATACCCGGGTATTACAGAGATTGGAGAGATGAATGAGATTAAATTCTAAGAAAGAAAAAGAGTATAGAGGAAAGAGAAAGTCAGAGAAAAAAAATGAGGGTTAGAAGCAGCAGCACCAGGCCTAAAATAATTATTGAGGTAAAGAGATAATTCAGACTTGTAGACACACTTCTTAAATACAGCCAAATTCAAACATAATCCACTTGGAGGTTTTGACAGTATTTTCATTCTTTCTCTGGTAAAAATGTCCAGATTATCAGAATCTAAATTATCATAATTATCTAAACATGAGGGGACAGGGAGACCAAAAATGCTATACTCTATTTTTAATGTCTCCAGCTACAGCTAGGCTGACCTAATAGCAATGACTTCTTGAATCCACATATGGCACCACTATTTGGGAACACATTTCCCCAAATCTGGCTATACTAAATGAGTAAAATCTATGAAGTTCAAGAGTAATTGATTGATATGTAACTCAGACTGTGATCATGAACTCCCTCCCCTAATGTTCTCCCATTTGTGCCATAACATGTTAAAGCTAGAAGAGAAATTATCTCATCCTACCCCTTCCTTGTATAACTGAGCTATCTCAGATGCAGGGGATGGATGTGATCTTCCCAGTATCCCAGTAGCATCTCAGTGACTGGTCTAGGTTAAGAACCCAGACCTCTACTCTTTTATATTCATTATGCCTATTCAATGCATTCAGTCAAAGCATTGAAACCAAATGAAAAGGATCCAGAGGGTTAGTCTTGAAGATAAGCATGTTATCTGCATTATGGAATAAAACTTCATCTGATGAACACTTGAACTGGCTTTTGTAACATTCCTTTGAACTTAGCCCCTAAAATTGAAGACTTTCTTTGTAGGACATGGGATCTTCTCCATTAAGGTCACCACTTGATAGAGAGAGCAGGTCCAAATGCTTCCCCTTGCAGGCAGGTAGAACCCCAAAAGAAAGGCAGAGTAATGCAACCATTCATTCCAGGTTCCTCTTTCCAAACTCAGTGGTCAGCTAGATCTACTCTCTTATGGTTGGGGTGGAGATGTGGAGGAATATAAAAAGGTGGTTCTAGAACATCATTATTATTTACTTTCATCACAATGTATGTATGGTAATGTTAGGCCATTATCATATCCAAAGAAATTAACAGTGATTTCTTGATATCATCTATATCTAATCCATATTCAAATTTCCCAATTCTCTCAAAAATATCTTTTTAACACCTGGTTTGTCCTTTTTTTTATTTGACATTTACTGAATCTGGATGGCCAATAAGAAGTTCATTTACAATCTTTCCTCTGTTTTTGTATAAGTTTGAAAAAAAATTTTTTTGAGACAGATTCTCACTATGTCACTCTTGGTAGAGCACCATAGCGTCACAGCTCACAGCAATCTCAAACTCTTGAGCTTAAATGATTCTCTTGCCTCAGCCTCCCAATTAGCCGGGACTACAGGTGCCTGCCTATGAAATTTTTCATAATGAAAAATTTTTCAAAATGGTGGGAAATAAGCCAGAGTTATTATCCTAGCAGACATCTTTTTATAGAAAACATGAAGCCAGAAGAAAAAAAAAGGCTCCTCCCTAACATTTTAAGATTTTTAAATCTTAATTCATTTTAAGTTTAATCATTAACCCAAGGTCTTCCAGAGTATAGGCTGCCCATTACAGGACAGGATCAGCCATCTATCAAGTCCCCCCACTTCCCTGTTCATGAAACCACTCCTTTAATACTAACAACTATATACCTAAGACTATCCTCCTCTTAAGCTGTGAACATTTTACCTGCAGAATGGGTCAGACATCCCTAAAATGTGTCAGACAAGTATCATTTAAATGAACTCCAAGACCATGCTGTACCTATAGCTGGAAATTGATTCTCTATTTCTACTAAATTATGTCCCCTCACATTGTCTAAGAGAACTTATCATAAATTTTGCACTAAGATCAAATGGAAGTATGGAGACCCTTCTGATCATCAAAGTCTTAGAATGAATTCAGTGTTCAAAGATCAAATATCCTTGAATGTTGAAGTCCAAAGCTACTAATTACTAAACAAAAGTAACCAGCATTTTAAGATAAAATTTAAGGTCTAATAATTTTTTAAAGTAAAACCCAAATAAATTGAAACATCTTCCAATGTCTTATGACTCGCAATCTCTATGAGAAGACTTCTGAATACCTGGGGAAAGTAGAGATCCTGTTGGTCCCTAGATAATGGGCTTTTAAACTATTATATAATAATTATATTTCTGCCAGGATCTCAAAACTTGTATAAGTCCATTTCCAAATCCCTAATGAGTTCCCATTCCTAAAGAAGAGAACTAATAAATAAGAATGAAAATATTATTTTGGCACCTACAACATACCTACAAACTTAGAAAGCATAAAGCTTCATGCCCTAAATCACTTCAGCCCCTAAATTCCCAGAGACTTAGAAATATCTGAGGTCATGAGTTTGGGGTTCACCAGGATGCTGGTCAACCAGCTGTTAAGAGTGGTTGAACTTGAGCCAACATTCATTTGGGAGAAATCCCCCATCAAGTGGTAATGACGTATTTGCCATATCTGAGGGAAGAAGTTGTCCCACCAATCTATATGATCCACCTTCAGCAAAGTATAGAAATACATACCTATGGAAGCCCCTCTTAAATTCACAATCTCTTAATTTTCTTACTCGCGATGAGTTCAGTGTTCTGGTACCCCTGTCAACATTCATATTAAGCCTGTCCATCACCTTTGCAAACAAGTATGCTCACTCCTGAGGTGGTGGCTCACCACCACCACTGAATAAAAAATTCAGTCTCCTAGATACTTCCTCGTTCAAACATTTTTTTTTCAGTGATGAAAATATTTCAAATTGTATATGAAAAAACTACACTGTACCCCATTTTGTACACAGCTATCATTTAATAAAAAAGAAGTCATACACATTATATTCCAGAACTAAGGTTGCCATTGATGCTTTAGAAATGTTTGTTTTGGGGTCCTAGTGAGGACCATTCTTCCTGCTTTAACTGCTCAAGGAATTCATCATCTTTGCTCCTTTTAAATGATCTTGGTCTTGAGTAGAAAACCTTTCTACCACATCATATTTTGCCATAGTAAACTTCTCCAATGTTTCTTTTTCCTCTGTTGTTCTGCTAAAGCTTACAGGAATGCTCAATCGAGTTACTAAGTTTGTTTCTTTGCTCAGTCTGTTCTCTAACAAATGGAGGACTTATACTATTTGCTGGAATAGAATGCCTTTTTTCCTCTTCTTTACCTGCTTTCTGGCCAAAATATTTATTCATTCAACATCATCCTCTAAATTTTGTCTACTGGTTTCCCACATGAGAGATATGAAAATAATAATTTCTTGGTTTGTCAAAAGCTCTTCTACCATTCCAACAAATGTTGTCCATTACCATTTCCCAGGAGATAATCTCCCATCAGACTACATCTAATCAAGGAGACTTAATCTATCATTACTCTGCCGAGATTCCTTCTAATATGTGTCGTGGTAGATAGAAACCTAAAATAGTCCCTTTTTTTGAGACAGAGTCTCACTCTGTTGCCCAAGTTGGAATGGTATGACGTTAGCCTCGCTCATAGCAACCCTGAACTTCTGGGTTCCAGGGATCCTCCTATCTCAGCTGCTAAGAAGCTAGGACTACAGGCATCCACAACACCTGACTAGTTTTATTTTTAATTTTTTAGTAGAGACAGAAATCTCACTCTTGCTCTGGATGGTCTCAAACTCCTGAGGTCAAGTAATCCTCCCGCCTCTGCCTCCCATAGTGCTATAATTACAGGTATGAGCCACCATGCCTGGTCACCTAAAATAGTCTTTAAAATATCCTAGCCTAATCCCTAGCACTGAAAATATAATAACACAGTGGTGATTATGTTATATTATAGGGCAAAAGAAATTCTGAAATATAATTAAAGTTATTCATTGATTGACATTCACTTAATAAAAAGAGGATTATCTATCCGTATTGTCACGTGATTAATCTGATTATTTAAATGTAGAGTGATATCTCTAGATGGTAGCCTTAGAATCTTAAATTCAGAAAAATATTAAACATTCTCTAGTGACATAGACAAAAGCTTCTTTTATACCTATAACATCCATGTCACATGACATTGACCCAAAACTGTTTTTAATATATTCTTTTTTTAAATTTTTTTTTGAGACAGAGTCTCACTATGTCACCCTTGGTAGAGTGCTGTGGCATCACAGCTCACAGCAACCTCAAACTCTTGGGCTTCAGTGATTCTCTTGCCTCAGCCTCCCAAGTAGCTCGGACTACAGGCTCCCACCACAACACCCAGCTATTATTGAAAATATTCTGTTAATCTCTCTTTTTTGTCCAATTTGTCACTTATATGTCTCTCCCAGTTTTCAGGAGATGCTTCCTTTCATTCCAGCCAATAATGAATAAAGCACAATGCAATCTCTTCTTTTGATAATGAGTAAACCAAGCATCAGAGAAATAAAGTAGTTTGACCAATGTCATGAACAAATTTAAGACAAGGCCTATAATAAAACACATCCTTCCAGGCATTATTTTATGCTATAAATGAATGCAGCACCAAATATGTGGTACAAAGATCATTATTTCCCTAGCCGCTGTAGACCTCAGTGTTAACATGACTATAACATTTGAAATGCTGACCTCAGTTATAGTCCTTGATGATAACCATAACCTAGAATAAAAAATCTAGGGTTGTTGGGAAAGGGTGAAAAATATGTCATGTGAGAAGTAGAAGTAAGCTGAGGTGGACTGTGTTCTTGTCATAGTCTCAGATGACCTGTCACAAATTTAGTCACATGGAGCTGCTAACTTTGGTCACGTCCCCTGATTATTCTCTCTTCTGTAAAATGAATATGATAATAACATCCCTGCTGCTCTTACAGAATTATAGTGAGAAATATATGTGATATGGACCAGGATGAGTTATGTGAAGAGGATATTAAGTTGTGCATTTATTACTATTATTATTATTATTGATATTTTGTCATGTGAGTTATAAACTATTTTTAAAATTGTCATATTACTAATTTTAAAGCTTTTATATCACTATTTATTGAGGTATGTTTCAGGATCATTTTGTTTTCAAAGTTTTTATTTTATTTTCTGAATAAAACATTGTAGCATCAAGGAAAAACATTTTTTCTAGTGTTGTAGTCAATGTGTTAAATAATAATAGAGTTAAGAATAAGTCAAGAGAAAATGAGACCAAACTGAGCTGGGGTATGTGAGGTACCAATTCTCATAGCAAAGGGGGGGAAAAGGAAGAATAAAACATCTATTTGTTAGGTACTTTTGTAAGTTATTATTAAGAATTTATAACCAAACAACATAGTTAATATTATGATCCTCACTAAGTAGATGAGGAAAATGAGGCTTCAGAGAGGTTGTGAAAATTTCCCAAAGGCTTGAGTGAGGAAGTAGAGGAAACAAACCATGGAACTCCGTCTTCTCCCTCTGCTTCACAGCACCACCAGTAAACTTTAGCAACAACACAGCTTGGAGATCAGATCAGGAAGGTGGACTGTGAGCTGGGGTCAAACTTGAGTCTTCCTGGCTGACTCAATGCATAGCTATAATGCTTTCCACATTGGGGCAAAGATGGGAAGAGGTCCAGCTCTGGGATAAGGCTTCTTGGGTTGCATCTGGGTTCTGCCACTGACTTGCTATATGAATTTAGGCTAAACAGTCTTTCTCTGTCTCCCTTTTCTCATCTGGAAAATGGCAACAATAATAGACCGCATTTTCAGGCTACTCTTGTGTGAGAACATGTGACAAAATGCATGTAGAGTTCTTGAAACTGCATGGTATACATGTGACTGTCATGCCAAACTCTGCCAGAGGGATTAGGATGCATGCCCTTTTGTTCTCAGGTGCAAGACTAACTACTGTGTTCCCCCCCAAAAAATACACTGTCTTATATTTATTTTTTCTCAAGAAGACACACTAGGGCTTATTTTCAGGAGATGTCTTATTTTTATTAAGTATGACACAACAATCTACATTTATTCAAATAAGTCATCTTCTTCTGGAACCTAACGAGGGGAGCCCACCTTGTTGGTGGGGCTGTCCCTAGTAATGTGTGAACTCCTTTCCCCTAGCCGTTTGCATATGAATAGAAAGCCTGCAACTGCAGTTACCACACATGCACCCTGCAAGTGCGAATGGCTTGGAGAAAGGAGCTATGACAGATAAAAGGTATTCCACTCTTCCTTACCACTCCATGGAGAAATGCATGCTGTGGCTATGCAGACACGCTGTATAGACACACCCATCACTAGGTTTTATTATCGGGGTAGGGCTTATATTTAACAAATGCATTAGATATCCTGCAAGGGCTTATTTTGGGGGTAGGTCTTATTTTCAGGGAAACACAGTACATTTTTCTTTCCCCTTATTCTCTGTATGTTACTAGCCAGAGGCCTCATAGAAGAGCCCTCCAGCCTGGCCAAGTACCCTAGTAAACATTGATTTTGATCATAGACAAAGGAATTTGGAAAATAACATCTAACTATTAGGTACAAAAACTGATTTTTAAAAATAGACACACTAAAACTAGTTCTGAGAATCTGTGCTGGCATAGTTCATCTATTTAGGAATTTATGCCTCTTCTTTTTAGCTGGTCAGACATTCATCACACTGTCCAAAAGGCCTGAATTCCAGGAAGCCCTTACTGAGACCAAAAAAGGTTTTAGTCACACGGCATGCTGTCACATCTTAATGGTGAGGATCAAAGTTCACTCAGGGAGTGAGAAGGGGACAAGTCTTAACAGGCAGTTTTAACTCTAGGATAAGAATAAGCAACCTTGTATTCTTTTCTGAGCTCCATGGGTATCAGGTGAAAGTGAGAAGAAAAGGATCATTATTTCCCTAGCGGCTGTAGACCTCAATGTTAACATGACTATAACTCAATAAAGGATAAGTTCAAGATGATAAATACTTTTACCTTGTTTTTGTTTCTGCAAAGCAAAGAACACAATAAGTGGAGTAAGTAAACAACCTGTAGAGTGGGACAAGATATTTGCATGCTATACATCTAATAAAGAGGCTGATAACCAGAATCTACAACAATTTAAGCAAATCAGCAAAAGCAGCCACACAACCTCATTAAACAGTTAGCAAAAGACATCAACAGAAACCTTTCAAATGAAGACAGTCTAATGGCCAACAAACACAGGAAAAATGCTCAACATCTCTAAATATCAGGGATATAGAAATCCAAACCACAATGAGATATTCTCTAACTCCAGTGGGAATGGCTACTGTCCAAAAGTCCCAGAACAAGTGCTGGTGTGGACACAGAGAGAATGAAACACTTACACACTGCTGGTGGGACTGCAAGCTAATACAACCTCTATAGAACGTCGTATGGAGATATCTCAAAGAACTGAAAGTAGACCTACCATTTGATTCAGTAATCCCACTACTAAGGATTTACCTGGAGGAAAAAAAAGAAAAAGACATTTTATAAAACAGACACTTGTGCTTGAATGTTTATAGTACAATTCACAATCTCAAAGATGTAGAAACAACACAAGTGCCCATCAATATATAAGTGGATTAATAAAACGTAGTATATGTATACCATGGAGTAAAATAGTTCTCTAGTACCTTTGTAACAGTCTGGATGGGCTTGGCGCCTATAGCTCAACCGGCTAAGGCGCCAGCCATGTACACCTAAGGTGGCGGGTTCGAATCCCCAGCCCGGACCCGCCAAACAACAATGACGGCTGCAACCAAAAAATAGCCGGGCGTTGTGGCGGGCGCCTGTGGTCCCAGCTACTTGGGAGGCGGAGGCAGGAGACTCGCTTGAGCCCAGGAGTTGGAGGTTGCTGTGAGCTGTAATGCCACGGCACTCTACCCAGGGGGACAGCTTGAGGCTCTGTCTCAAAAAAAAAAAAAAAAAAACAGTCTGGATGGAACTAGAAACCATTCTTTTAAGTGAAGTATGGCAAGAATGGAAAAACAACCACCACATATACTCAGTACTAAATCGGAACTAGTCAATCAACAATTATTGTGTATCCACGGGAGTAAAACTCAATGGAAACCAAGTTAAATAGAAAAGGGGAAGAAGGGGTTGAGTTAATTCACCTCTAATGAGTAAAATGCACACATTGCAGGTGGAGGGCACACTTATAACTTTGACCTGAAATGTGCAAAAGCAAATTAGAAAACCAAAATGTGTGTCCTTATAATATTCTGAAATTTAAAAAATAATATTAAATAAATAATGAAAAAAAAAACCCTCTTCCCTTGTTTTTAAAGACAACAATTGTAGTAAAGGAAGGAGGGAGGGAGGGTGAACATTTTTCCATGACATTGACAAAAATGTAAGCTACATCCTTTTGGAAGGCCATATGGCAATGTATATGACCCTTCAACATATTTCAACTCTAAAATTCCATTTTTAAGAAAACCATGAAGCATGCAAAGAAATATCAGAGTGTGATCAATGCAGCATCTTGTGTGACAGCCAAAAAGCAGTGGGAAAAGCAACACTCAGAACCATGAAACCAGTGAAAGAAATCATGACACATCGATTAAATGGAATACCTGATGGCTATCAAACTGACGCTTTCAAAATAATAATGACAGGAAATCATTATGAATAATTGTTAAGTAAAATGAGCAAGAGGGCTGCATATGTGCAATTTTGTGCATTTGTTTACAGAGAAAAATAAAGCCTAGAAGAATGAGTGTCCACCAAAATGTATACTGTGGTTCTATGGAGGTAATAGGATTCAGATATTTTCTATGTTGCTTTCATGTAGTATCAAAATTATTTCAAATAAATTTCACAAAAATATCACTTAATAAAAAATAAAAATCAATAGCCAATTTTTACAAATGTTGATTGGCCACCACTTTTTAGAGGCAAAGAGGACTGTGTGGATTTTGAGGAGAAGGTATAACATCAGCTGTCCCAGTGGTCTGAAAGGAGTTAACTGAGTCATCCACACTCTCTAACTGTCTTCACGGAAGAGTTTTAAAGTTGGAGATAATAGCCCCGAATCACTTCTGCTACTTATTGACCATGTGATGTTAATTTTGCTGTGCTTTAATTTCCTCATTTATAAAATAAAGATCAATAGCTCAAAGCTTTACTGTGAGGATTCAGTGAGATGATAAATTTACAAGCAATTGGATAGGGCCTGTTTATAGATGAACCTCCGTGAATGTTCATAGTTGGTGCTTTACTATATCATTCACCCATAAAAAATGGGTTAGAAATGTTAAACAAAATAAAGTCAGAAATGCAATTATGTGGTAGAGGACACAGCAAGTGATCACTCACTGAAGGTTGTCTCTCTCTTTCTCTCTTCTTTGGCTATACCTATACCCTTGCTGCTCTTTAGGACTTAAGGTAGGTGTCCAGGAGAGAGCTGCTACTTGCCAGAGACAAAAGAAGGGAGTGTGGAGGCCTCCACAGCAACTATTGGCTCCAGGAAGACAACTCTCTGTCTGTGGTCCAGGGGTCAGGAGGCTAACACCTCTCCTGGGTCACTTCACGCATGCCAATTCTGCACCAGCAAAACCCAGAGGCAAACATCCCTGCTGGGGCCTGACCTGCTGCTACACAAAGCCCACATCTCCTACAGAGCTTGCCAACTGCAGCAGCAATGGCACCTTCTGATTGACTGTCTTTGAAATCTCATGTGAAAGCAACGGCTGACAGAAACTAAATTTGACGAGAAGCCGGCTTGTAAGTGAATCTGGGAAATGTAACTTTTAGATTGTTACTTTTACCAAGATAAATATACATAGAAGGAGCTTGGAGATGGGTTTGAGTGCTCATCTGCTGTATCTACTTTGTGTTTTCTTTGTACCCTGGCACAAGAGGTGGGCTTCTGCTGAACTCTGTGCTTCGGAAGATCTCGAATACCACACAGGCACATAAAGAGGAAATCTATTAAACCAAATTTGTGCACCTGTCTCTTGGGAGCATATACTCAACAAGAGCACAAACACAACCCATAACCCTAACGTCGGCGTTTACAGACACTGTCCAGATCTCAGGGAGTGTTTCTCAGCATCTCTAACCTTGTATTCTTGAAATGAAAGATTGCCAAGTCTAAATTCCTTGCAGGTTTGTGAATGGACTCGCTCCTGGTTTTGGAAGGGACATAACTTTCCTCGAAGGACCTGAAACACCTGAAACACTCCTTCGTGAAAGAGTGAAAATATTTAAGGATGGGAAAAGATTAAAAATAATTACCTTGTCAATTTCTTTTTCTCCTGAATGCAAGTTTGGGGGAATAACAAAGCACAAGTTTCTCAGGAATGTCAAAACTGCATTTTTCTTGAGTCTGTTTGCATTCCAATTTCTGATGTTGACCGTTTCAGTATTCAGAACAAATGAAAATACAAACCGGAAAATGCTTTGCTATATTAAACTGTGCATTTCATTCTTAAAATTGTATATTTTTCAGCCACATGTTTCCCGTTCCATTTGGTAGCTCTGCTCCTAGACCTGGAAATCACGTGCAGTATTATAACAGTTCCTTACTTTGGCAACTTGGTGGGCACTCAGTGCAAGAAATATGACTATTTTATTTTTATAAATATATTTTTATAACCTTCAATTACATAAAAGTTAAATAAAATAGTTATATTTGAATATTTTTCTAAATTTTGCTATTTACTGTCATATTTTATATTTCCATTTTATTTTTTATTAAGTCATGAACACATAGATCATGTATACATTAATGCATTTACAGGGTACAATGTGCTGATTTCATACAGAATTAGGAGCGTTTACATCACACTGGTTCATGTATACTTCATCTCATTTACTAAATTATTGTGTTAAGACATTTATACTCTATACTTAATAGATCCGACATGTACCCTTGCACCATAGGTGTGATCCCACCATTCACCGCCCCCAATCTGACCTTCCCCCTCCCTTCTGGGCCCCCCCTACCTCCTTGATCCTGGGCCATAGTCGTGATCTATTCTTCATATGAAAGTGTGAGTAATTGTAAATTGGTTTCATAATAGTACTGAGTACATTGGATATTTTTCTTCCATTCTGGACATACTTTACTAAATAGGATATGTTCCAGCTCCATCCATGCAAATAGAAAAGAGGTAAAGTCTCCATCTGTTTTTAAAGCTCCATAATATTCCATGGTATACATATACCACAATTTATTAATCCATTCATGGGGTGATGGGCTTTGGGGCTTCTTCCATGGCTTGGCTATTATGAATTGAGTTGCAATGAACAATCTGGTGCAAATATCTTTGTTATAAAGTGACTTTTGGCCTTTTGGATATACACCTAGAAGAGGAATTACAGGATCAAATGGCAGGTCTACTTTTATTTTTTTATTTTTATTTATTTTTTATTTTTATTTTTATTAAATCATAGCTGTGTACATTAATGCAATCATGGGGTACAGTGTGCTGGTTTTACATACAATCTGAAAGGCTTTCATCAAACTGGTCAACATAAGCCTTCATGGCATTTTCTTGGTTTTTGTGATTAGTGGGACCACACCTATGGTGCACCTTACAAAGGTACATGTGAAATTTACTAGGTGTAGAACATAAGTGTCTTAACACAAGTCTACTTTTAGATCCCTGAGTATTCTCCAGACTTCTTTCCAAAAGGGATGTATTAGCTTGCACTCCCACCAGCAGCGCAGAAGTGTTCCCTTTTCTCCACATCCACACCAACATCTGTAGTTCTGGGGTTTTGTTATGTGAGTCACTCTTACTGGAGTTAGATGATATCTCAAAGTGGTTTTGATTTGCATTTTGCTGATGATTAAAGATGATGAGCATTTGTTCACGTGTCTGTAGGCCATGTGCCTGTCTTCTTCAGAGAAGCTTCTGTTCATGTCTCTTGCCTACAATGAAATGGGATCACTTGTTCTTTTCTTATTAATAAGATTGAGTTCTCTGTGGATTCTGGTTATCAAACCTTTGTCAGAAGCATAACATGCAAATATCCTCTCCCATTCTGAGGGCTGTCTGCCTGCTTTACCTACTGTGTTCTTGGTTGTGCAGAAGCTTTTTAGTTTGATCAGATCCTAGTAATGTATTTTTGGTGTTGCTTCAATCGTCCTAGGGGTCATCTCCATAAAGTGTTCTCCCAGGCCAATTTCTTCAAGTGTTTCTCCTGCATTCTCTCCAAGAATCTTTATAGTTTTGTGTCTTAAGTTTAAATCTTTTATCCAGTGAGAGTCAATTTTTTTAATGGTGAAAGGTGTGAGTTCAGTATGAGTCTTCTACAAGTCACCAGCCAATTCTCCCAGCACCATTTATTATATACGGAATCTTTCCCCCAATTTATATTTTTGATGAGCTTATCAAAGATCAAATGATGATAAGTGTCTGGGTTCATCTATTCGTTCTCAGTTCTGTTCCATATCTCCCTCTCTATTTTTGTGCCAATCCCATGCTGTTTCGATCACTATAGATTTATAGCATAGTTTGAAGTCTGGTAGTGTGATTCCTCCACATTTGTTTTTATTTGTGAGTAATGTCTTGGCTATTCGAGGTTTTTTCTGGTTCCATATAAAACAAAGTACTATATTTTCCAGATCTTTAAAGTATGAACGGTGGTGCTTTGATAGGATATATTTCCATTTTAATATGCAATGTTGAATGTTGTATAAAGTAACTTTTTTAGAAACCAATGCAAACTACTTTAATTTTTCAAATTTTTGCATTTTATAGAAATGTAATTTACATCTTAGTTTGCATTTACTTTATTTATGGAAATTTATTCAAATTTTATATTCTTTAAATGGAACTCTATTTCATATTTTAATCTTTTAAAATATTATTGTCAATAGAACACAAATGACATAATTCTTTAAATTATAAATGCATAATTATTGCACTGACACGAAGTCAACAGAATACCCAGGCATGAGCAATAATCAAATTCAGTGTGGACTGATATTTTGCTTACTTTCTTTCTTTGTTCTACTCCTATTCCTTGGGGTCAAGGAAACACTCACTCATCATTATACTTTGCAGGCCCTCAGATAGTTCAAGAAAGTGATTGTGGACTTCTGCATCTTCTCTTCACCAGAATTAATTCAAACTAAGCATATATTCTCTCTTATCTATTCAGTCACTATGATGTTATTTAAAGTGAAAAAAATACCTATTATGTGTTGGGCACTGTGTTAGGCACTAAGCACAAAGAAACTAAAAAACATAAAGGCATCAGATTCAGTGAAAAAAATATTGGGCTATCTCCTTTGATATTTGTTAATTATTCTTTTTAAACACAGCACTAAGTACAAAATAACATATCTTGTTTACTCCTAGATAAATAATACTAGATAGATTCCTTTTATTCATTCACTTATTAAATAGCCTTTAACAACAACAATAAATATTGCCTACACATGGTATTTTGGAGGCTTTTTCAATCTTTTATGGAAATATATGGTCTGTCCCATAATGCCATGAAATACCATGAGACGCAGACATCATTCAGCCCCAAAATAGTATCAGTCAAAATTTTCCCATGGGACATGATCTGAGTCCTAAATTTGCCTACCACTGTGTTAGGTCCCAGAGCTGCAGAGAAGAGTAACATCTGCCCAACACAATATTCAGGGGATGACAATATTCAGAGGTATGAATAGGAAGCATTTTCCATTCCAGAGATATATGTATTTGCTCACACACTCAGTCCAGTTCTCACGTCTTTGCATTCAAATATTGTGCAAGGTACAATAGAGATATCTATTCTAAGTAACAGCCTCTAACAAACTTACGGTATAGAGAGGAAGGCAAAATATATATAATTATAAAATGAATAGAAGATAATTTAAGTAACCTCCTAAAAACTATATCATTCCCCAGGGTGGGAAGAATGGTGGGGTGGAAAGACCTTTGGACCAAGTTTGAGTACCATGTTGAAATTGGGCAAATCTCATAAGTTCTCTATCAGGTACATCACAGGGGCATATTGCATACTTTCTGGGTGAAGGGCACACTTATATATTTTTTTAATGTTCATTTTTTTTTATTATTTGGGATTCATTGAGGGTACAAACAATTAGGCTACACTGACTGCAATTGTTAGGGAAAGTCCCTCTTGTAATTGTGCCCCACCCCTGAGAAGTGTGCCATACACCATAGCCCTCATTCCACTTCCACCTCCCTGATCCCTCATTCATCTACCCCCCTTGTAGTAGATCATCTATAATGTTGACTTAAAATATACAAAAGCAAAGTATATAAACAAAATTCAGGTACTCCCATAATATTCTGAAATAAGTACAAATAAAGTGAAGATATCTGCTTCTCCAGGAATTCTGTGAGGCTTAAACATAAAAAGATAATTTTAGATACTAATAAGATATTGTGAGGAAAAAAGAAAAAAAACTGGATGGTATGCTTGAAAGTGGGTATTCTAGTTGAGGTGTTCAGGGGATTGGGAGACATTAACACTTTGGCCACAATCACATAAAGACCGGAGGGAGGGGAAGGTAAAAAGAGAGGCATGGGGAAGTGCATCCCAGGTGTCTTCTGAAAGCCAAAGCAGAGAGGATTTAGGGGGAGGAGAAGCTGGTGTAAAGGCCCTGATATGAGAGCAAGCTCTCTGTGTTGGAGGCAATGAAAGATGACTGCGTGGCTGGAGAAGGGTGGCAAAGATAGGAACTGTCAGTGCTGGTGGAGCAGAGATACCAGAGTGGATCCCAGAGGGGGCTTGGTGGCTGGGAAGGTGGTTGGAGTTTTATTCTAAGAGCAAAGGAAGGCATTTGTTGTTATTAAGCCTTAGAAACCCAACTGGGTCAAAAGGAGAAGCATTAGGATATTTCCATGTCTCTCTCTCTCTCCGTTCTTTCTTTTTTAATTTTTAAGTTGTCATTTCCCACATGACTAGAATTAAAACTTGTAGGTAGGTCTTCGTATTTTCAATAAAGAACTAAACAACGCCCATTGAGGGTTTACAGAGGGTCCTAAAGAATCCATTAAAGGAGAACAACTATTTCCAGGTGAAAGCTATAGAAGAGTAGTAGGAAGAGGTAAACTCTGGGGAGAAATTCTGATTCTAGAAGTTGCTTGGTTCAGCAGAAAGAGCACAGGCTTGGAGTTAAGCAAACACAGGTTCAACCCAAGTCCCAGATGGGTGAAGGTGGGCCAACTTCCAAGCCACTCAAAGCCAACATCTCATCTGTAAAAGTTGTATAGAAGTACCTACTTCATAGAGCTGCAGAGGTGAGTAAAGATATGGTAAACATGGAGGAGACACCAGCCGTGGCCAAGTGGCCAGAGACTCCCAGTCAGCAAGTAAAAGGGCTGTGTTTCTGCTATGATTGCCATGGTCTGCCTCTTCCTGTGCCCTTTTTGTCTGACAGAATCACTGGGTGTCCTTGGTGGTCAGTTTAGGACTGCAGTGAAAGAAGCCAGGATGCTAGAGCCTGTATTTGGCCACATGATCTCACCTTCTGATGGCCTCTGGCATGCCAGCTTCAGCTCCCTCCCAGTCCCTTCTGTACCTGCTGAGTGAGGCTGGGAAAATTCCCAAGTTTCCCTAGAGGGAGAAGAGGCAGGCACTTACTCCTAACCCCTGCCTTTTTCCATTTCACTCTCAACAGAGTGGCCAAAAGCCCTTTTCTCTGAAGTAATTCATAAATGTCTATAATTTTTTTCTCTGGCCTTTACCAAATTATCTCAACCCAGTTACCTGATCAAAGTGCTTGGAGAAGAGGCTGCATGACTTTCTCTTTGTTTCTCTTCTAAAAAGTTATGAGTTTTTCTTATGCTGTGAAAGGCAGCATTCCACAGGTGCAAGTTTTTAATGTATCATTGAAGTTCAGGCCTTTTACTACCAGTCCTTTAAGAAGTCAACTGATACAACCTAGTGTCCATTAAAGCTACCATCAGACAGAGGCATAGAGATAACACTTAAGTCAGCTCAAGTAAGAAACAATGAAATACAAAAAGTCAAAATTGCATTTTTAATCACAGCTAAAATTACAGCAGAGTTTCCTATCTCCCAATCCAATGTTTTCTTACATCCTGCAGTTTCTCTATCTTAAGTAAACATAGTAACAAAATAATAGTAATAATAAACTCAAATCCATTATGTAAAATACTTGATCCATCATGGCTCCTTAATCTGAGTGGTATGTATGTATGCAGAAAAAAAAAACATGAAATTAAGACTACAAAAAGAATAGAGTTTTGATATTTCAGTATAAATATTAAATATATAAGAATATCTGATACATCCAATAACCCGGCCTGGATTACTTTAGCCTCTGGTAATTGGTTGGCCCTTTGTTGACAAAATGTTCTTGGAGAAAAGAAGCAATGGCTTGGCACTTGTCATACCCACTGGCTAGGGAGATAAATCCTTTTCTGCTTACTTTTCTCTAAGGGGAAAGAGAGAGGCAGATATGAAAAGGGGCACAAAGCTCATGTTTAACCTGGATAGATTTAAAGCAGGTGGTAAAAGAAAGAAATCTATTACCAAGAGAAGCTTAGGATTCAATCACTTGCAGACGTATCAGGAGAAAACAATGATAAAGGTAACTTTTGCCCATGAGATTTTGAGCTAGGTAAAAGAAATGTTTAAAAATAGAGCCCTTCATTAAAAAATTGAAAGGATGCAAGATGTAGTGAAGATTAGAGTGATTTATGGTATGGGAGCAGCCCTAGAAGCTGTTTATTTTTAGGCAATCACACACACCCCCTCAACAGGAGACATGTCCCACATAGCTTCTCCAGGCCATTTGGCTCCGTGCATGCCTCAGAGGACTACTCCCCTCCTAGGCTAAGCCTGGAGGCCAGATGAACAACCACATAGCCCACTGGGCTTCCGGAAGCTTTTCTAACCCAACCTTGATCCCCTAGGGCACCTTTGGCCTGCTACTGCCAGCCCTGGACCAAGAAAAGAACTGCCTTCCAGAAGCAAAACATTTTACCCCTTTTGTACATAAGGGATATAAGGGCAACTTGGAACTCTGTAGGGCATGGAGCTGAAAAAACCTTAAATCATAATGTTAACAATAGGCAAGTAGCAGGTATTGACTAGGTGGGTAGCAGACACTACGTCACCCGCCTGGGATGACATCTTTACCACCAGCAGTCCAGGCCACCTCTTCTCCAGCCTGGATTACTTCAGCAACCTGGCTCTCTTATGTCTCCTCCTGTGCTCTTCTCCTCATCCTTGATACCTATCTTCATGCAGCCAGAACTAGCATTTTAAGGCAAAAATTACCTTGCATTGTGATTGCTTAAAATCCTCAATGACTTCAGACTTTACCTGGAAAAAAGAAAAAAGAAAAAAAAAAAAACTCACCACTTCTCACTCTGTAACTTCCAGTCACCAGGGACATCTTTTTGCTCCTTGGAGCTGCCTTGTTTATCCCCAAGTTAGGGCGGTGGCTACTGTCCCCTCTGCAGGAAAGGTGCTATACCCATCCAGGTCACACAGGTTTCAGTCCCAAGACCAGCTCTTGGGAAGGCCTCTGTCACACACTGGCCAGCCCAGGCCCGCTCCTCCTTGCTTTCCCTGACTTCTTTGTATTTTGCTTTCTTCACAGCCTTTTGGAATTACCTTGCTCATTGTTTATTTGTTTGTGCATCATTTCTCCCCATTTCCCCTTCTCTTCCCTGACCATGGCCATGAGAATACATATTCCGTGAGAGCAAGACTTTATGTGGATCCCCAGTTCCTAGAACTCTGCTCCAAACCCATGCCAGGAAATTGCAGGGCCCATGCTAGAACCTGGTCTGTGTCCTGAGTTTTCACTGCGATTAGCGTCTTTGTACCACTGTCTTCCTATAAAGCAGGGGCAGGGCTGTGGCCCTGCAAAATACCCACAGCAATGACCTGGAGAAGCTATGACGGGTAATTTTAAAAATAAGGTTCATTAGAATGGCCTAACAAAGTAAGAAATAAAATAGAAGACACAACCTTTTGGAGCACACTCTGCCTGCTCAGAGTTAATTAAAGGCCCCAGTTCTTACTGGGTGAGGACCTCAGGCATGTGGGCAAGATCATAAACACAATCTTCCCTCCAGCCCCAGATCAGCCACTAATAGGTAATAAATAACTCCCCAAACTCATCCCCAGATGAGTCCCCAGAACAGGAACCCCCTGCATTTCAGGACCCCCTCTGAGATAGAATTCTTCTTTACAAACATTTTCTTCAGAATGAGTGAACACATCACTCATATCAGTAATTCATCACTCAGTCTTTTAGAGACCACTGATCTTCAGGAGATTCTTTTGATGACAATGGTTCATGTTTTCTAATAAGTGATCTGTTTTGGCAACCTAAGCTCAGGTATAAAAGATAATAAAAATTCCCACAATATAGGTCAGGAACCATTAGCATTTAGTGAGGGTTCTCCAGGTAGGTCACTGGCTCCTCTCCTGAAATAGATCAGTAGAATTTTAGAGTTGAAAATGAACATTGGAAATTCTCCCAGCCCAGCATTTCCCAGTGTGTCTAACTAAATGCTGGAAATGAAATATGTCATCATACTAGATGAGAAGGAGCGGGGAGGGACGCCACATAAATAAGGGCAAAGAATGTCATGTTTCACAAAGCTAAGCCAGCAGTTTTGTTGTTGAAGGACTTCTCAAAGTCTGCAAGGTGCACTGGGAAGTTTTAAGTATGGAAAATTAATATACTACAAATATCTACTATAAATGTTCTCCTCTTCTTATCCACAGGATTCTTTCTTCACGGAGCATCTCGTTGGATTAGTGTTCCATGGGGCACCAGATTGAGAAATGCTGGTCTAGTTTTACTTTGCAAAAGTAAGTCACTTTGAGCATGGAACAGTTGTTTATGTCAGGTGTACTAAATTTTCTAGAGGTTGTTTTCATTGACATTTTATGGAAAATTAAAGTATAAGAGATGGACAGCTGAACACAAGATAATTTAGTGAAATGAGCATGAAGTATAATGGAAATATAGCATATACAGCTGTGGATGCATGGTTTGAGAGGAGTTATGTTGGCAGCTGATGTCTCCTGCTGCAGAGGACCAGTAATGCCCGAGGCCGTACATCAAACTGCAGCAGATGGGGCAGCAGACCATCAGCAGGTGTGCCACCATCTGCCATGCCTTTGCCATGGTTGATCCTCTTGGCTAAAAGTCCACCACCAATTGACTGTTTTCTAGAAAAACCTACACCTTCCTCTTCATGTAAGATAGACTGAAACTGTGGACTTGATGCTTTCATTCAATGACATTAAGAACTTCCTAAGGGCAAGCGTGTAAGCACCATGCTAAAAACTCACAACACAAGTATAAACAAAGAGATTTAAGGCCATCATTCTGGGCTTCTGGCTCTTGCAGCTTATACAGAATTTTTACTCTCTGTGTGCCCTGCATTCTGAGCATTTCCTTCCATCTGTCCTCTTGGGGAAAAAAAAGTACCTGCCTGTGTACCATTCACTCAGAGCTTTACTCTCAAATGATACGTTCAGCCAGTCACTGCTATCAGTGTACAGCAATCATGGTGAACATAGGTTCTGCCTTCACGAGTATCACCAAGCAAATAAGCACAGCTAACTTCCAGCTGGATAACAACACTGCCTCTGGATAATGCAAAAAAAAAAAAGGAAACACATGCATCCATTTTAGACTGAGAGAAATTCTTATTTGACATCTATCAGCTGATGACATGACCCTGGGCCCTATTGTCTCTGAACCTGAGTTGCTACCTGTTCAGGAATGAGCTATGTGATCTCTCTTCCTAGGTTTTGACTAAATGGTGAACATTTATAGAATATTCAACAGTATGTAAGTGTTTTTAAGATTGACTTTGTAACACCACAATCACTCAGTAATAGAAGAATTTGTCATTAGTATTATTAGTAGTGCTTGGTTTTGTTATAGTATTAATATTAGTGTGATCATTAGCATTATAAGTGATAGAATTATCATTACTACCAAGGGTGATGACACATCTTATAGACCCGAAACAGAGCCAGTATATCCATTATTAAAAATGGATCACTTTCAGGATCAAAAATACTGGAATTGGGGTGTTTCACTTTATGATCTGTCATTAGCCCTGATCCAAATAAGGCTCTGAGGGACCCTGAAGGTCATCTGAGATCACACAGCTGACAAGTGGACAAGCTCAGACAGGAAGGCAGGATTGTCTGATTCTAAACACCATTGACTTTCAGTGATCGCAAGTGGGACTAATTGCTTTGTGAGAACAAATGAGACAATGAATAGGAAGGTGCTTTGTAAACTGCAATGTGACGTGCATTTTGGGGGCCATGAAATGCTGTTATTCCATCACTCATCTCATCCTTTGCAAGGCCTAAGTCAGGAAGAGTCAGTCATGGAAAAGATAGCACACAGGCTGCAGAGTCTCAATGGTTGTCACCAGAAAGAAGGAAACTTCTCAGACCGAGGCAAAGAGAAATCCTTTCACCAAAGGCAAACTTGGGCATCAGGTCTGACTGAGGAAGCGTTTCTCCTAACAAGAGATGAACCCAAGCCAAGAAGAACAAGTGCCTCCTCGGGGGGAAGTGTCACCTCAGCAGCATCCGCAGCCTCCAAGTCTGAACGGTGACTTGTCACAGCAAGGATGAAGCAGAAAGCTGAGATACACCAAACGCGAGGGCTCTGGTGCTAAACAGTCACATTGGGAGTGCAAAGAAAACAGTTTTAAAGGAAATTTAAAAAGCTACCTACTCCGGGGAACATATGAATTATAAATTGAAAGTAAATTGAAAACCCTCTGAAAAGAATTCACCACTGGGCGGTGCCTGTGGCTCAAAAGAGTAGGGTGCTGGCCCCATATGCCGGAGGTGTTGGGCTCAAATGCAGCCCCAGCCAAAAACCGCAAAAAAAAAAAAAAAAAAAAGAATTCACCATTGTAGATGTCATTGAGAACATTCATGATTCAAGAAAGGAAGTCAAAATATCAACATGAACAGAAATTTGGAAGAAGTTGGTTCCAAGATTCATGGGTGGCTTTGAGGGTTCAAGGCTTTGGTGGAGAAACTAACTACCAATGTGGTGGAAGAAGCAGGAGAACTAGAATTAGAAGCAGAGACTTACTGAATTGCCGAGATCTCATGATAAAAGTTTAACTGATGAGGACTTGCTTCTTATGAATGAGCAAAGAAAAAGACTTCTTTTAAAGATGAAATCTACTCCTGGTAAAGATGCTGCGAATGTCATCAAAATGACAACAAAGGATTTAGAATATTACACAAACTTAGGTGATAAAGTAGCATCAGGGTTTGAGAGGATTGACTCCAGTATGAAAACAAGTTCTACAGCAGGTAAAATGCTATCAGATAGCATCACATGCTGCAGAGAAATCTTTCATGAGAAGAAGAATGTATTGATGTGGTGAACTTCATTGTTGTCTTTATTTTAGGAAACTGTGACCACCACCCCAACCTTCAGGAACCACCTGAGCAGTTAGAAGCCATCAATACAAAGGTAAGACCCTCCAATAGCAAGAAAAATTACAACTTGCTGAAGACTTAGACGATCATTGGTATGTTTTAGCAATAAGTTTTTTAAATTTAAGATATGTACATTGTTTTTTCGACATATCACTGTCACAAACTTAATAGACTGCAGTATAGTATAGACATGACTTTTATTTGCACTTAGAAACCAAAACATGTATGACTCACTTTATTGTAATATGTACTTTGTTGTGATAGTCTGAAACCAACCCTCCAATATCTCTGTGGTATGTCTGTATATGCTGCTCGCGTGTGTAGAGATGGGGGGTACTCAGAAGGAGGCAATTGCAATAACTGAGATAAGAGACCGTGATGGCTTGTATCAGAATAGTAGCAGTGGCGCATATAATGATAGTTGGATTTCAGTTGTATATTTAAAGTGGAGACCACAGTATTTTTTCTCATGTATTAAATGTGAGGGATGAAAGGGAAGAGTCAAAGGTAACTACAAGTGTTTTGACAAGTGTTTTGATGGAATGGGCTTAACTGCTGGGGTAAAGATAGGTGTGAAACAGTCTGGGGAGAAGATCAACAGAACTATGTTAAACCTATTTTGAGAATAATCTCACATGTTTATCAGATGTTACCTAGTCAGATGTTTGTGTGAGAGTAATCTCACATGTTTATGAGATGTTACATAGTTGTTTATATCTGTATACCAGATCCTTTGAGTCTGAGGAAAGGATCGGTATACAAGTCTAAATTTGCTGTTCTTATTTCATGCAGTCTTCCTCACAACCCTCCAAGGTAGTTAGCATTTCCTCTGCATCCAAAATGGTTGTGACTCATCCACGATCACATTATTATGAAGGGACTCACTGGGATTTTGAGTTCATATCTGCTCTCCCAAGGCCGGTGCCTTTAGAAAAGGTGTCTCTCTTTTTTCTTTTAGTTTCACCCGAATGACCCACATTGTGAAGAGCTTAATATAGGACTGTGGAGAGATATAGCTAGGAAAACTGCACAGATCTTAGTTACCTCTGGAAATAGTCAGGAGGCACTTGAAGTTATTGAACCCAAAATGTGGTCTTAGGAAAGATGAAAGGAAAGGAAGATTGTAAGAGAAGGAAACTCAACAAAAAAGTGGCAGAGTCACCACAGGAAGGCACTGATGCTCAGGGGAACATCAGGGATATGGATGTAGCACCTGAGTCCCTCTCAACCTTAGTAGCCCGACCACTGCCATTTCACCACAAATGCATATCACAACACGTATCCTGAGCACGTTCTCCAGTGCCCAAGGATCCCAGTGATCATAAGGGACCGTGTACATCTGTTGACCTCATTACACTTAGAGATCTTTAAGGACGAGAATCTTCTGTGTCTTTCTCATCTTTATAACTCCAGAACCCCAAACAATGCTCAAAGTACATGGAGACAGATACACAGAGGAACGGATGGCTAAAATGCTAGATAGGCAAGAATTTGTCCCTAGAGTTTCCTGAGGGGACATTCTGGAAAAGAAACATAATAATTTTAGTGGTAATTAAGCATTTTGTTTTCTACTTCAACATGAACGGTAGCAGATTTCTGTGGACATCTATTTGCATATTTTTCTTAGATAGGCAGACCAATTTACATAGATTTGTATTATTTGTAATATGTTCCATGCAAAGAAACCTGCTATCAGTATAAATCACTCAGCACATTGAGTGCTCCTTTTCTTCTAAGTTTTTTCCTATCATTTTCCTGCTTCCTTTTAATACCTAAATAAGTATATTTTATGCAAATTATCTCTGTACCTTGACAGTACCTTTCAATGACTATATTATTTTAGATGAAATTATATGATTACATGGTGTCCATAAAGTTTATGTGCAATTTAAAATAGTTTAACACACGGTGGCTCGTGCCTGTAATCTTAGCACTCTGGAAGGCAAAGGCAGGCAGATCCCCTAAGTTTAGTTCAAGACCAGCCTGAGCAAAAGCAAGACCCAGAGTTGGGTCTCTAAAACTAGCCCAGAGTTGTGGTGGGCACTTGTAGTCCGAGCTACTAAGGAGGCTGACGCAAGAGGATAGCTTCAGCCCAAGAGTTTGAGGTTGCTGTGAGCTCTGACACCACAGCACTTGACCAAAGGCAACAAAGTGAGACTCTGTCATAAAATAAAATAAAATAAAATAGTTTAACATATAAATTGTTCACAAACTTTATGTCACCTGTATGTATTATCTACCTATATTCAGTATAGCTATAATAGTCATTCTAAATTCTTATTCACCAAGGAAATTGCATTCTCACATTTTTAAAAAATATTTTACCAAAACAATAAAAATAGATTGACATATTTGTGATAAAAAATAAAAAATATTTTGTTTGGTATCCTCCTCCCTGTCATGCACAAAATTGTATGTACTTGAGAATCCCAATTCTAGCTCTGCAACTGAATCAGCTTTATAACCCGAGATAAATCATTACACTCTTGTGAATCTGCATTTATTGTTTGACAAATGAAACAGTCAGGGTTCTGGGATTATTTACAGGCTAAGGATTTACCTACAAGCATTCAGTGCGCATCTAGCAACTAGCTAGTGCAAATCTCAAGGAGACGGAGACGCACAGCCTCAAGGCCACAACAAGATAGGAGAAGAAAGAGGCCTGGGGGTTGGCGGGAGAGGACTGATAGAAATGTAGAAGGAAAAATCATTTCCAGAGCAGACTAGAGGAAGCAACCAATGAAATGCACAAGAAAGAAGTTTAAAACTCAGGCAAATCAATGATCCCCAGGGACAACTTAGAGTCGTTCCCTCTGACCAGTTTTGCTTTTCGGAATTTTAGCTACCATGCTGCAGTAAAACAACATACATACTTTGAGAAGAAGAAAGATTACATTCACATAATTTATATTACAACCTATTATTATAATTGTTCTATTTTATTACTAGTTTCTATTGTTGCTCTCTTATTGTGCCTAATTTTTAGATTAAACTTCATCATAGGTATGTATGCATAGAGAAAAATATAGTATGGATAGCATTTAGTAATATTCTTGGTTCCAGGCAGCCACAGAGGTCTTGGAATGGATCCCCTGAAAATAAGGAGGGGGGGCCTACTGTATTCCTATTCTCCAGTAATATTGGGAACCCTTAGCCTGTTTTTTTTTTTCAATGCTCCATTCCTGAGCTCATTAGTCTCAAGCTATAATCCTTTTCTTAGGAGATTTACACTGAGCAAACAAGAAACCGTTTCATCTCCCAAGAAAGCAGTTCTTGTAGGCCACCTACAAAAGCAGTTCTCTCTACATAGAATCTTATTCTTAAGGAATAAAATGTTGCCGAAATTGTCCCCAGTCACAGAAGTTGGTGTTGCAGAGATTGTGATCTTTGCTTAAAGTGATGCTATTCAAACAGCACATAGCAAGTGTCCACCAAGCAATGTGGTGAATGCAGGTAGTTTATCCACCCAATTGGTCAGTCCCCAAATGCTTCCTCATCTCCTGCTGTATGCCAGCCACAGTCAGGAGGTCATGAAGACACAAGATGTAGAATAGCTCTCATACCTTCAGATCTACACTCATCTTATAACAAACAAATCCAATGACTACTGCTCTGAAGTGAAACTCACATATAATGTAACCTACTCTTACACGTGATTTAAAAAATTAATATAAAATTGATATGAATGTAGCATAAAAGGGAATTACACTAAGATATGTGACGTTCTACAGTACCCTTCCTTACAAAGACTGTGAAAGGATTTAGAAGAAGAGGATTTTCACTGACTGTTGCTGTCACTTTTCCTTCTGTTTCATATTTTAAATAAGATCCCTGTGAATAGCTATGTTGTCGTAAATAATGCTAACCCCCAGAACTCACTCTGGAAATACTCTGAAAGGCCAAGGCAGGCAGATCCCTTAAGCTCAGGAGTTCAAGCCCAGCCTGAGCTTTATTACTTAGCTTTACTACCTGAGCTTCATAATTGTAGTAAATAATGCTAACTTCCAAACTCCCAGTATTCTGTGGCGTGACAAGGGAAGATAAGATTACAAAGGGTGGCTGGGTGCAGTGGCTCACGCCTGTAATCCCAATGCTCTGGGAGGCTGAAGCAGGTGGATCACTGGAGCTCAGGAGTTGGAGACCATTCTGATGAAGGGCAAGACTGTCTCTCTAAAAGTAGCCAGGCATAGTGGTAAGCACCTTTAGTCCCAGCTACTTAAGAGGCTGAGGCAAGAGGATCACTTCAGCCCAAGAGTTTGAGGTTGCTGTGAGCTATGATAATGTCACAGCACTCTACTCAGGGCAACAGAGTGAGACTCTGCTCCCCCAAAAGAATATTACAAAGGAAATTTGATATTAATAATCTCAGGAACCAAGCACTGAGGGAAAAAAGATTACCTTGGAATGGGGAGATTATCCTGCATTATCCAGGTGGACCCAGTCTAATCACAAGTGTCTTATAAGGAAAGTGTCCTTATAAGTGAGAGAAGAGAATGAGTATCTATCAGAGGGATGTGGCGTGAGAAAGACTTTTCCAGCTGGGTTTGGTGATTAGGGATGATGAGCCCATAAGTTTAATGCAAATATACTAAAATAAACAAAAAAATTAAAATCCAAAACACTTCTAGTCTCACACATTTTGGATAAGGGATGCTCAACCTATAGAAGATAAAGGTTGGGTGTTTTTCTAAAAGGAATTTATCTTAGGGTCCTGGACAAACAGCACATACAAATGGGGCAAGTAGGGTTTATAAAGGAAATATATTCTAAATGTGAGCAGGGCTCATGGCAGAGATGCTGAAGCCGCCTAGGGGAAACAAACCTAAAAGCCATTATCTCCTTCATCTGGGTAGCAAAGGACAAACAATTACCAGGTTCAGAGACAGTGTCCAGAGCTGAAGGCAGCTGGAAAAAAAGATGCTATAATGTTTGCTTAGGGGAAAAAGAAAAAAGCCAACCAGAGGCCTGGAAGAAAAACATCCAGGGGAATCGAAACAGACTCAAACTCCTGCTTCTCTCCATTCCCTGCCAGGCCCTCCCATTGCTCAAACCCAACCAGAACTTGGAAAGCAGAGAGCTCAGATGATGAACTTCATGGAGCACAGGGCTGGAATAAACTGGATCTCTTGGGACGAACAGGACACATCTAGAGAGGAACTGATGGAAATGGAAACCTCTAGGAACAGAGGGTATTCTCTGGCCAACTAGAGCAAGAAGCTGAGGCCATCAGTCCAACAGCTCGCAAGAAATTAAAGTATGCCGAGAACCACATGAGTTTGGAAGCTAATCTCTCCCCCTACCTGCCCCATGGAGGCTTGGTGAAAACGTGGTCCTGGCTGACACCTTGAGTCTGAGCTGTGCCTGTGTAAATGTGGTCCTGGCTGACACCGTGATTGAGTCTGAGCTGTGCCTAGCCTCTTGACCCCCAGAAACCGTGGGCTACTAAAAGTATGCTGTCTTCAGTCATTAAGCTTGGGATTATTGAATCTGAAACCACTGCTGTGGCCTATGTCGATCTCTCAAGCCTCCTGAGCTGTGCTTCCTGACTTGCTGTCTCTAAAACAGCCTCTACAGTGACCCCAACAATGATAAAGAGAAGGGAAATAACCCTTGGTGTGTGTCCTAGGAACTAGGAATACAGTAGTTGATAAGACGTAACCCCTGCTATTAGAGACCTTGGCTGGACAGTCTTAAGTATCAGTTTAATACTACTCTGTTTCAGGCCCTGTGCCAGGTATTTGAGAAGACAGCATTAAATACAGCCGGTTTCACAATGCCCTAGTACAACTGAGAGTGTCTCCATGATAAGAGCCAGCAATAGGCAGGCGATAATGATACAAAATGATGACTGCCCAGCAGTCAACAGCAGGTGTGTACACTCAGCCATTTTGAAAGAAGTGTCGCTGCTCAGATTTTACAGATCCAGGAACTGAGGCCCGGAAGAAACGATGTAAGTTTCCCAAACAATAAAAAATAATAATGATAACATAAATAAATAAATAAACATTATTTAAGAAGATGGTTGAAAAAAAAAAGTTTCCCTTTCCCTTGCTAGTCTAGCCTCAAAGATCATACTCTTTCCCAAATCTCTCCACACCCCTCATGGAAGACTCTGCTCGTGCATTCTGTGTTGTAGAGGGTTCTCTGGTGAGGGACACCACGTAGAGTTGAGGCCCATTATTAAAATGCCACCAGATTGTATCAGACACTAGTCTATCTCTCTGGGGGAAGGCAGAGTGCTTGATTCTGCAGCCCCCTTGCTTTCAGGCAGGGAGTTTAAGCAGGAGAGGGAAGGGGTCTGCTCCTGGCTATATGTGGAGGAAGATTCACAGAGTGGCATGGATGGTGTGGGGGGTCCCACATAGCAAGGAAGCCACTGCACAGGTCCAGGCTGGAAATGCTGGCCAACCCCCCATTGCAAAACTCTAGGGGGAGCCATTCACCTGGGAGTCTAAGGGCAATTTGTGTCACTTCTTTTTTTCCTTAAATAGAGGCTTTCAGACGTTCTGAGTATATTCAAGAATCCAATAATACAGATTAAGCCAGGATTCCAGAGCAAGGATGTGTCTCCAAAACCCAGGATTTCACAAAGTTTTCTTGTGTTTCTTTGTTTTGTTTTTTGTTTTTATTTCTTTGTGGTAAGAATACTTTGGGAGGTATTGGCCATATCTAGTTTCTTGATTTTGGTGATGGCATCACAAATGTTTACTTACATCCAGACTCGCCAAACTGTATGCATTGAATATACACAGTTGTTTGTGTATCAATTATACCTCAATAAAGCTGTTCAAAACCCAGAAGCTGAAAAGCTTGGGACTTGTCCTCCATTCCATAAAGACACCTTAGAGAAATCTCAAAGAGTCACATAATTGTATTTTATTAAAATTCATGAAAACATTAACATTTCCATTTTCCTGAAAAGGAACTGAGGCCCAGACGTGATGACCTCTCTACAAGTTAAGAGAAGAAAATTTATATAAAATTATCTCCTTACTCTGCAGGCATCTGGCAAAAAAAAAAATTGGCCTGATTATTATGGCTCCTCCTTTGACTCTGAAACACCTGGTAACAATGTCTAATAAGAAAACAGGCACACCTCAATGAGTAGGACCTTAAAAGCTTGGGAGTGCAAATGTAAAATCAGTACCACTAAATGAAAAATTATTACCTGAACTAAGCTAAGTGTTTGTTTGACTTTCATTTCCAGGATAATGAGGGCCCCTCCTGGATACACATCTAGAAAAATAAATTGGCAAAGGCCCATCTTTATGCTGGACTTACTCATCTCTCAGTTACTCAATCAAGAGCAATGTTTATGCAATGCCTAGGAGAAACATTTAAGGAGCGTTGTGTTAGTGCTGAAGGGCAGACAGAGGCTCTGGGGCGTAGCCTCTGAGAAGGCAGCGAGGGGCAGAGGAAAAAGTGTGACCTGGGTGCCAGCACAATGTGAGGGACTTTGGGAAAGTCATCTAACCTCAACTTGGTCAACTTCCTGGGCAAATTACTTTCTCTCTGGGGCAAGTCATTTAGCTCAATGATGCTGGGACTTATTCTCCTCACCAATTATCAATTGGGATAATTATCTTTACTTCGTTGTGTTAGTTGTTCTAGAACTACGTTACATAACATGCCTAGGACAATAGCACAGAGATCACTGGAAAAATGTTTATTTTCTTCCCAAGTCCCTGGCTGAAAGAGCAGGGCATGGTTAAAGAGATTGTGGTATCACAGAGAAATAAGGTTAATGAAAAATTATAGCAAAAGTTCTAGATGTATTTGCTACTCTGGATCTGAATAATATTTGCAGCTCAGGAAGCCAATTCATGGCCTTTCCTACACCTTGAAAACCTGGTGAAATTATCTTAAGCTCCCTTGACCTCAAAGCCATTACCCCTGAAATGTTGCACCCCTCTCAAAGATTTTCCCCTAATTTCTGAGCAAGTACATTCTCCTGACCTCTTCACACCTTGGGCTCCAGGTTCGTCCAGGTTGCTTCTGCCCAGGCCACACCCACTCAGGCTCCTTGTCAACATCTACCCAACACGTCTGAGACACATCAACGCACACAAGCTCCTGCCTCCTGCCCACCCTCCCCTCCTCACCTATCCCTCCTCCCCATCCTGCCCCTCCCTGTCAGGAAAGTCTAATTCTTCTATCTTGGTGTCTGACCTACTCGCCTACTATTTTCTCAAGTCTAGGACAACCAGTTATGAGAAATTCTGACAAACAGAAGTTTCTTAACCTAACTACGTTTTATTCATTGTTATTATTACTGCTATGACTACTGCAAACCTCTCCTTTACTGCATGCTTCTTGTCTCAGAGCATAAAAGGTCAAAGAGCAAAGTCTACTTGAGGATAGATCCTGGTTCTGACACCTGGTGACCCGGGATAGTGATTTAACCCACTTGAACGTCTGTCTTAAACTGGGGAGCACCAAAATTGCCTCTTAGAGTTGCTCTGAGAATTAGAGTAAGGGGCCTATTTTAGTGCTTGTGATGTGGGTAGGATGTTTGGCCCCTCCAAATCTCATGTTTAAATTTGATTCCTGGTATTGGACATAGGACCTAATGGCAGGTATTTGGGTCATGGGGCTGGATACCTCACGAATGTTTGATGCCCTCCTTGCAATCATGAGTGCTTGCTTTTTAATGCCCCTGAGAGCTGGGTATTTAAAAGTGCCTCGCACCCCTCTCTCACCTTGCAACATGCCTGCTCCTCCTTTGTCTTCAGCCTCAATTGGAATCTCCCTGAAGCCCTCAGCAGAAGCAGATGCTGACTACTTCTTGTTCAACAAGACCATGAGCCAAATAAACCTCTTCTTTATAAATTAGCCTGCCCCAAACACTCCTTCATAACACCACAAAGTGGCCAAACACAGCTCAACATGATAATGTTTGGAATTATTTTGACAATGATGATGATGGATTGTGCCCAGGGGCTGCAAATTATCACAGGCAACAGCTTCTCTTACCCTCTAGACATCTTCACAAGACCTTTCTGCAATTTTGCCATTTTAAAAACTTGCACACTGGGGTGTAAAGTCTAACTCCTACTGAAAAGTGAGAAAATCCCTCAATATGAGCTTCACAAGCTAAAGTTAAAAATAACCTTGCCAGTCAGGCACCCGAAAGACTGCAGAGAGAAGCCCGCACCCTCTATCCCCCAAAACAGAAGCTCCACCTGGGGTGAGCCAGCAGCCTAGCAAGGAGGAGAGTGGTACTCTGACATAGAAAGTACTTCCACAAACTGTGTGGCTTAGGACAACAGAAACATATGCTCTCCTAGATCTGGAGGCCAGAGATCTGAAATCAAGGTGCAGGCAGGCTGTGCTCCCTTTGAAGGCTCCAGAGGAAGACACTTCCTTACCTATTCCTGACTTCTGGTGGCTCCCAGACAACCTTGGAGGGAGCTCCTTAGCTTGTGGCTGCAGTAGCCCAGTCTCTGCTGTCACTTACATGGTGGTCTCTGGGCTGACCTCTATATGTCTTCTCTTCTTATTAGGACACCGTTTATACTAGATTTATGGCCCTCAGCCAGTATGAGCTCATCTTAACTCTTTATATCTGCAAATACCTTATTTCTAAATAAGGTCACAGTCTGCAGTTGGCTCCATAAATTTGGGAGATACAATTTAACCTAGTGTCTCAGAATCCAGGCTCTCGATTCAGACAGGCACAGTCTCCTATCCTAGCTGCATCACTTACAGGCCTCATGAACTTGCCCCCAATTTATGCATAGGGAATGTAAGAATATTAATGGGAACCACTGAATTGCAGTGAGGATTAAACAATAACAACGAAAATCAATAATATTGACTGAGAGCTCACCAAGTGTCAGGTTGTTCTAAGCTTTTTACTTGCATTAACTCATTCTTTCTCACAGCAGATCCATGAGGTCAGAGCACAGTGATCCTCATTTCTGAGCTGAGAAAGATGAGGACTGAGGGGTTTGAATGATTCTCACAAAGTCTTACTATAGGATTTTAATTAGGGATTGATCCTTGCTTTTATGAAAATATCTTTAGCACAGCACCCAAAAATCCAGAAACTGTCCAATAAATGGGAGGCCCTTTTATTATTGCTGCCAGAGTGCGTTCCCTACCTCACATCCCTCGCGGCACAGAGTCAACCGAAGTGCTCTTCTCTGTCCCCAGAGTGCAAAGTTTGATCTCACCAACTATCTCACCCCCTCTCCAATTGTTGATAAATCAAGTACAACATACAAATAAAACAGGTGTTGGGGGAATCACTTCTAGTAGCAATCTCAGAGTAGGTGCATAGAAACCAGACTCCCTGACTCATGTAGGCAGCTCAGATTATGGGATTTCTGAGCCACATGGTGGGTGTTCCTGGTTGACAAGTAGAGATTGCCTGGAAGTTGGACCCCAAAGCAGTACCCAGGTTCAGCCCTCTGTCCGGGTAACTTTCTATTTCCTGGCACACCGCCACCTCCCAGGAGCCAAGCCACACTGGGAATACCTGACCTAGTTAGTTTAGACTCCAGAAGCATTATCTTCGGACCTATGTCTGTCCTCCCCCAGCCAGGTTTGGCAGCCTTCCTCAGGCCTTAGAATTATAACTGGTGTCATGACAGCTTTATTACTAACATATGCTTCTGCTTTCCCTGAGCCCTCATTAAGTAAAACCTCCCAACCCCCAGGATCCCAGGGAACCCTTACCTCTGTACCTCCAAGGACACCATCACCAGGGGGTGGCAACTGGTTTCCGGACACTTCATTTACTGTGCCCAAGAAAATTTAAGACTGTTGGGTACACCACAGCGATCATTAAATACTTGGACATTAACTCAGGGCCATCTCACTTTTACTTTTAGGGTCCTGTTTACAACCCTTGTAATCCCCACCCCTTTTCCTCGTGTATATTGGCCTCGTTCATCCTTACATGTATTCAAATATTCATTTATTCATTCAACCAACCATTTCCTGAGCATCCAATTGCATGTAGGGTCCTGTATCCGTGCTTTTCTGTATTTACATATTTGTGTTTTTGTCAGCATTCATGAACCTATTCTGTACTGTATCAGGTCTGTGGCTGTGAGGATAAACAAGGCATAGGATCCTGAAGAAGAATCTATCTCACAGTCTACTGGAACTGAACTCTGTAGAAAAACACTAGGATTCAGTCAGACACATGCTAGATTTGGCATCAGAGCTAAATGATGTGGAAACACAAAGAAGGTGGTGAATAATTTTACCATCCTCTCTCTGTACCTATAATTCCATTCCCTTGCAAAGGTGCTGGATGTGTTAATTATCTTGGATGTGGTAATCACTACACAATGCACGTGAAGACATGAAACAACTACATGCCATTAGATAAATGAAATTGTATTCAAAATCAGCACGTTGTATGCCATAAATGCATTAATGTATACATGAACTATGTGTTTATGACTTCATAAAGAATTATTTATTGAAAGATAAAAGTGAAATAAAGGAAGCAAACAGAAAAAAAATGATACCAATGGACTTGCTCAATGCAGATTTGCCACAAACCTTAATTTGTAAAAACTGTAATATCTGCAAAGCTCAATGAAGGAAAGCACAATAAAATCTGAAATGCTTGTATTCATCTAGAATAAATCTCATACAGTACAATTATATTACAATAGTCATCATGTTAGCATTTTTTATTTTATTTATTTATTTATTGAGAATTAAGAGTCTTACTCTATAGCCCTGGACAGAGTGGCATCCTAGCTCACCTTCTTGGCTGAAGCTATTCTTTTGCCATAGCCTCCCAAGTATCTGGAATTACAGACACTCACCACAACACTTAGCTAGGTTTTATGTTTTTTCAGTAGAGACAGGGTTCTCACTCTTGCTCAGGCTGGTCTTGAACCCCTGACTTCAAGGAATCCACTGGCCACAGCCTCTCAAACACTAGAATTACAGGCAAGAGCTAACTTGGCTATGTTAGAATTTTTTAAATGTCTGATCCAACAACCTTTAACCTCATTTTATAGATAACCAAAAGATAGAGTGCTCTTCCCCTAAAATATTTAATTTTCAATTAATAGTTTCTCACTATGTGGTCCTTCCATTATCCACAGGATGTTAAGCAGGATTTATGGCCCTTGATATGGATATCATCCTTTGAAAGAGATAAAGAATTAAAGTAGCAGACTTCAATAACAAATTAAGATGGCAGATATGAACTTCACTGTCAATATAACAGTAAGTGCATAAATGTAAATTAACCAAACTCACCTATGAAGAGATAAAGAATGAAAGATTAGATTTAAAGTATATAGATGTATGCTATTTGTAAACATATGAAGCATGTAAAATAAAGTGTACATGCTATTAAAAGTAGTGAAAAAATCTCAGGTACACTATTTAGCTCAGTTTTTCTCAACTTCAGCGCTACTACCATTCAAGGCCAGATCTTTCTCATTGTACGGTACAATCTTGTACGTTAGGGATTATTTGACAATGTCCCTGGACTGTGCCCAACAGATTACAGTAGCATCTCCCTCCCTTACTGTAGAAACCAGAAATATTTCCAGACATTGCCAAATATCCCTGGGGGAGAGAATAGAATTGTCTGCAATTGAGAAATACTGATCTAAAACAAATTCTTTAACTTCTCTGTTTCCTCATCAGTAAAAGGGCACTAATGATAGTATATTTCCTCTAAGATGATTATGAGGATTTTACAAATTTGTGCATGTATTAAACTCTTTGGAAGAGAATAAGTGTTAGAAGCATTTAAGGAAATAATATCGTATCATTAGTAACAGCAGAAGTTGTAGGAATATCATGCTAGGAGTTTGTCTTCTCATACATGATACTTTTCAGCTTAGGTCCAAAACAGCAAATTGCCTCTTCCACAAAGGGGGAAATATACTTATTTATTCAGATATTCAATGACTTCTTACTTTATAACATGAATTGAGCTAGACTCTGGGAGTAAACTAATGAACTCTTGCAAAAGGTCATAAGAAGTGGTAAAATAAAGTGAAAAAAGAAAGACATAAGTAGGTGAGGTGAGGAGAGAGACAATGATAATATAAACACAGTAAAATACACAAAGACTGAGAAAAATGTGGGCTGGACAGACAGACCAATAAAATCCTCACATGTGCCCACTGATCTGCAGGTTTGGGGGTTCAATTCACACTGTGTTTAATAACGCAAATTCCAATACATTAAACTAAAAACTGGGTCCAGACTGAAATTTCCCCTGAGATGCCTGAGAGAAGCAAATGGAAAACCACCATATAGGAATATCCCACCACATTGGGACCCATGGGATTCTGAAAGATGAAGCCCACGAAAGAGGAATGCAAAAAACAAATTTAGGGGGCTCTATAATTTTTTTTATTTCAAATTAATATGAGTACAAATTTTTAGGTTACATTGTTCTCACTTCCAAGGTAACATTCAAGTTTCAGTTGAGCCCCTCACCCAGGGGAGTGCTGCACACCCTCACTTTGTGCACCTCAGATGAAATCCCACCAATCACCCTCCCCTCCCCCATCCTGACTCTTGCAAGACTAAAAATATGGAATGCTTCACAAATTTGCATATCATCCTTGCATGGGGGCCATGCTAATCTCCATGCTAATCTTCTCTGTATCTTTCCAATTTTAGTATATGTGCTGCCAAAATGAGCACCAAAAAACAAATTGTTCATGACGATGATGGTGGTGATTACAGAACTAACATTTTTGAGCAATTATTATGTGTTAGGTTTTTAAATATAATATTATACATGATGTCTTAATATACAATAGGTTCTACTAATATGCTTGTTTTATATTTGAGCAAAGTGAGGCATGATGCATTAATGTTTATATAATAATTCAAGATAACTTAGCTAATGAATGGTAAGGTGGAGATTCAAACACATGCATTCTGTACTAAAAATTCTTTCTTACCTTTTTCATATAAAGGCAAGAAAACTGTCTTCTGATTAAAGTCAGAAGACAAAAGAAATTTGTTTAGAGCACCGAGTATTCCAAATTTGAGAAACATAAGATTCAGACTGTAAAATAAATGTGTTGAATAAACATAGACATTAAAGAACAAATTAGACACATAAGAAAAGAACACTATGAAAAAAAGAACAAATAGGGACAGTGCCTGTGGCTCAAAGGAATAAGGCACAGCCCCATATGCCAGAGGTGGTGGGTTCAAACCCAGCCCTAGCCAAAAAAAAAAAAAGAATAGAACTTCCATAAATGAACAAAACAGTCATTGAAATTGAAAACTCAATGGACAAGTTGAAGAGTAAATTAGACACAACTAATTCCTTACAGAGAACCATGTAATAGTGATAAATATATCTGAGGAAAATACCCATATTGCAGCAAATAGAGTTGAAGAGGTAGGAACTATATAGATTGTGTCATTCTAGCCTATGTCTCTTAGTAATTATGCAAGGAAAGAATAAAAAAATGAAGAAAGATCAGTAATTATGATGTCTGACAATTTTCCAGAATTGAGAAAGAGTGTGAATGTTCATATGAAGAAGAACATTGAGCTCTGTAAAAGATAAATAATAGCAAATCCTAAAATAGACATCGTAGTGAAAAATTTAGGAGATGAAAGCCAAAGAGGAGGTCGTGGGAGCAATTGAGGCAGTAAAAAAGCAGATCAGCTAAGAAAAGATATGCAGATTCCTCAGGCCTGCGTTCGCTTCTCTACAGCAATACGAGAAACCAATAAGCAATAAGATAATATCAAGGTTTTGAAAGAAAATAACTAACAACATAAAATTCTGTACCCACTTACATTGCCATTCATGAGTGAGGGAGTAATAAAGAAATTATAAGGTAATCCTTGAGAGATGTAACCACTAACAAACCTTCAGTAAAAAAAACCAAAACAAAAACAAATAAAAATCACTACTGACTTATGTCATGAAAAAGCAAAGTAAGCCAGAAAAAGGAAGGAAAGGAAGATACATGCTGTAAGGAGAGTGATGAATTTAAAAAATGGGTAAACTTGTAGGTAAATGTAAACAATACACATCAATTATATCATGATGATTTTGATCAATTTAGAAATATAAAAATTAGTGGAAACTAATACTTAAAAATCAACACATAAGATAAGTGGGAAAGGATTGGAAGTATTGAAAAATTATAAAGTATTCATATCATTTCAAAGGGAGAAGGAGAGATAATGATTACCCCCAACTGTGTTAAGGTGCCATAAAAGAATGGAAATAGTATATGAGAAATAAAGTGGCATAATGATTTCACAAAACAATCTCCATCTAGGAACAGAGACTCTAGACAGAAAAAATCACAACTTCTGAGGTTTATCTTACAGGGGTACAAGTGAATCTTTCTAAGAGTAGAATGTGAACGTTTTAGAACAATAACTGAGAAAATGACATGAAGGCTGTGTTGACCAGTTTGATGGAAGTGTTTCGGATTGCATGTGAAAACCCCACACTGTACCCCAAGAAGTGCATTCATGTACATAGTTATCATTCAATAAAAAAAAAAAATTACAACTTAACAAAGGTCAGCAAGGGTCAAGATGTGTTTGGGATCAATAAAAAAGGTTCTACCTAGAGTTGGATATCAGCAGTCATGGGAAAATACCTTGGAACTGTGATATCCAGACTTCTGCATTCCTGAGCATTGCCTATATTGTGTTGCCTTAGGAAAAATTCTCAAACCTGAGATTTCACACAACAAATGTTTATTTCTCACTTATGCAATGCCAGCCTCTGTTTGGGCAACTCTACAGGGTTCTGCCAACACAGTATGAGGCCTTCTTCATGAATACCATTTGTGGTAGTCCATTTTCTGTTGCTATAGCAGAATACCCAGATGAGGTTTATTTTGGCTCACAGTTCTGGATGCTGGGAAGTCCAAGAGCATGGAGCCAGCACCTGGTAAAGGCCTTCTGCTGCTTTATAACATGGTAGGAAGCATCACAGGGTGAGAAGAAGCAAGACAAAGATAAAGGAGCCAAACTTGCCTTTTTAACAACCAGCAATCATGATAACTAATCCCCTCCCACAGGGACTAATGAGTATCATTTCTCACTCATCCAGGGCAAAGACTTCACAACCCTAACGGTTTCCACTAGGCTCACCCCCAGCACTACCACATAAATAAATTAAGCTCCTAACATGAAATTTGGGGGTGGGGGGGAGATGTGTTCAAACGAGAGCACTACCACAGGTGAAAAGTAAGACCGATGTGAGAACTGTGCAGGAGTGTCTCCCAGTTTCAGTCTGGAAGCAATGTGGTGACACATTGGCCAGAGCTTTTTTTTTCCTTTTATTAAGTCATATACACACAGATCATGAATACATTTGTGCATTAGTGGGGTACAATGTGTTGATTTTTTTATACAATTTGGAATGGTTACATCAAACAAATTAATATAGGTTTCACCTCATTTATTTAATTATTGTGTTAAGACATTTATGTTCTTACATAAATACTTGGTAGATTTAGCTTGTACTCTTACAATATGCTCCATAGGTATGCTCCCAGCATTTACCCACCCTCTTTGGAACCTCCCCTCTCCCCTCCCATCCCCCTCTACTTTTCTCCTTCATCCTGGGCTATAGTTGTGATCTATCTTTCATAAGAAAGTGTGAGTGAAACAGGGAAGAAAGGAGAAGAGATGGAAGGGGTGGGGTCTTGGTGTGTGCCACACCTTTGGGGGACAAGACATGATTGTAAGAGGGACTTTACCTAACAAATGCAATCAGTATAACCTGGTTTCTCATACTCTCAATGAATCTCCAACAACAACAACAAAAAAATTAGAAAGTATGAGTAATTATAAATTGGTTTCATAAAAGTATTGAGTACATTAGATACTTTTTCTTCCATTCTTGAGATAGAAGAATATTTTCCAGTTCCATTCATGTAAACATAAAAGAGGTAAAGTCTCCATCTTTTTTAAGGCTGCATAGTATTCCATGGTAGACATATACCACAATTTATTAATCCATTCATGGTTTGATGGGCACTTGGTCTTCTTCCATGACTTGGAAATTATGAACTGAGCTGCAATAAACAATCTGCGGCAAATATCTTTGTTGTAAAGTAATTTTTGGTTTTTTGGATATACTCCTAGTAGAGGAATTGCAGGATTAAATGGCAGGTCTACTTTTAGATCCCTGACTGTTCTCCAAACTTCTTTCCAAAAGTATGTATGAGCTTGCACTCCCACCAGCAGTGTAGAAATGTTCCCTTTTCTCCACATCCACACCAACATCTGTAGTTTGGGGATTTTGTTCTGTGGGTTACTCTTACTGGAGTTAGATGACATCTCAAAGTGGTTTTGATTTGCATTTCTCTGATAATTAAAGATGATGAGCATTTTTTCATGTGCCTGTAGACCATGTGCCTGTCTTCATCAAAGAAGCTTCTGTTCAAGTCTCTTGCCCACAATGAAATGGGATTATTGATAAGTTTGAGTTCTCTGTGGATTCTGATTATCAAACCTCTGTCAGAAACATAACCTGCAAATATCCTCTCCCATTCTGAGGGCTGTCTGCTTGCTTTATTTACTGTGTTCTTGGCTTTGCAGAAGCTTTTTAGTTTGATCAGATCCCAGTAATGCATTTTTGGTGTTGCTTCAATTGCCCAGGGGGAATCCCTCTCATAAAGTGTTCTCCCAGGCCAATTTCTTCAAGTGTTTCTCCTGCACTGTCTCCAAGAATCTTTATAGTTTCATGTCTTAAATTTAAGCCTTTTATCCAGTGAGAGTCAATTTTTGTTAGAAGTAAAAGGTGTAGGTCCAGTTTCAGTCTTCTACAAATCACCAACTAGTTCAACCAGCACCATTTGCTAAATAGGGAATCTTTCCCCCAATTTATATTTTTGATAGGCTTATCAAAGATCCAATGATAAGTGTCTAGGTTCATCTCTTGGTTCTCAATTCTGTACCATATATCTACCTCTCTATTTTTGTGCCAGTACCAGTGCTGTTTTGATCACTATAGATTTATAGCATTGTCTGAAGTCTGGTAGTGTGATTCCTCCTGATTTGTTTTTATTTCTGAGTACACATGTCTCTGCCCAACTACAAGGGGGCTGGAAAGTTCTGTCACCAAAATACCTAGAAAATAAAATCAAAACTGAATAGTGGTAAGCATAACTATGTGTACCTCTCCATTTTACAAAATTTTGAGATGACATGCTTTTTATATCAAGAAAAAAGAGGGCTCGGCGCCTATAGCTCAACCGGCTAAGGCGCCAGCCACGTACACCTAAGGTGGCGGGTTCGAATCCCCAGCCCGGACCTGCCAAAC
>NW_003852399.1:428255-433538 GCF_000181295.1 Otolemur garnettii
AGTTTATAATAAATAAACTTACATCCTTTTTCTGCATCTTTACATTCTTCCTGAGTTCTTAGGGATCTCCACGATTACTTCAAGTGAAAATAATATTTTATAATTTTATGGTACTTAGTTCCCAAAGCTTTGTAATGTATTATGTTGCCAAGTTTAATGCTAGACATTTATTTATTGACTGTTATGTGCCAAATATCATAGATGAGAAATGGGAATCATTTCTCCCATTCTGAATCCAAAGTATCAGAGGCTCATAAATGTTCAACAATTTAATTGAGATCTCCAAAATAGTAAAAGGCAAAGCAAGCACTTCAATCCCAGTTTCCAGGTCTAGTTCAAGACTTTTATTAGGAGCCAACACTTTCACTCTTACAGCTGTACTAGTAAAACCTGCCCATGCAGGCAAATAATTATGTAGCAAAATATGTCTATTGACTCCCTAGATTTTATTTGTTTGCATGTTTATTTTGCTTTGGTTTATTTTCTTATATGTACCTGGACTCTCCTTCTTACTTTTTATTAGATTTGACCCCCTGGTTTAGAATATTTATGTCTAGCACTTCAGAAACTCTTAGTATCCTTTGCCTGTTAAATCAGTGGCTTTTTCATAGCCAAAGGAGTCTAGTAGACAGCCTATCATGCCTTCTATCCCAACCTCTTCCTGCACTTTGAGGAAGGCCTCCTCCCCTTCTGGAGTGTGTGTAGGGAATTATTCATCTTTCCCCTGCTCCACTTTAAATCTACAGTTTTGGTGGGAATGTTTGATACCTTGATCTTTGGCAATAATGATTGGGTTGCAACACAGAGTGGTCAAACTGAAATAGAGAAAAGAGGGAGAAAGGTTATAGGAAGAGAGGAAAAGGGAGAGGGGGGAAGAGAGGAGAGGAATGTATTGGTTTGCTAGGTTTGCCATAACTAAACACATGAACTGGATGTGCTGGCTTAAGCAGCATAAATTTATTTTTTCACAGTGCTCTTAGGCTAGAAGTCCAAGATCAAAGTATCATCAGGGTCAGGCTCCCTTTAAAGGTTTCTTCTGATCCCTGTGTTGTGTGGGCTTACAAATGGCCATTTTCTTCCTGTGCCATTATATGGTCTTTCCTCTGTACACACACACCCTGGTGTCTCTTTGTGTGTCTAAATTTCTTTTTTATATAAACACTGGTGATGTTAGATTTTGATTGGACTTTGTTTTAATTTAACAATCTCTTTAATGTCTCCAAATATACACTTGTAGGTGCTATGTAGGGATTGGGGTATGAATTTTGGAAGGACATCATTCTTCCTCTCTCATAACAGAAAAGGAGAGAGGGAAAAAAAGAGGGAGACAGGAAAAGAGACAAAGACAGATTGAGAGATATCAAAGAGATTAAAAGAGAGAGTCCTTCCTCTATAGTCTAGAGCAGTAAAACAGAAATGGAAAGAAGTAGCAAGCATGTAGAAACCACAGTGAATGGAGAAGGGGAGCTGGTTAGTAATTAAGTTCCTGGTTCTGGTTTATCTTCCTCTTCTTTGCGGTCTATAAGCACCCAATAAATTCCTTATGTGGATTTCCATCATGAATAACCAAAGTTGCCTGACCACTATCAACATGTTGGACAAAGACTAATGTCCTACGCTGCTCTCCTATTCCTGGATTGGTCCAGGTCTGGACTCCAAATCTTGTTGGCTTTGACATATAAGCATCAATATGATCCTTCTGGGAAAATAATTCCAAGACTGGGGGGCAATTACTGGGCCATCCTCTTAGACAGAGTTGCTGGTACACAAATATGACCCTCTGAAGCAAAAATGCTGATGGCTATGCAAACATCTTCCCAGGGTGACATGTAAGAATTGATATCCTACTTCCTCACCCCCCACCCTTCTACATGCCCACCTTATAGCACAGTCCTGTTCCCTCTATGGGATCAGTAGGGAATCCCCAACTTCCCAACACAGTAAGTTCCACATGCCTCTTACATACATCCCACAAAAAGGAATGGTGATGGTTAGGCAGTGCTTGTGGCTCAGTGGAGTAGGGTGCCAGCCCCATATACTGGAGGTGGCAGCAGGTTCAAACCTGGCCCCAGCCAAAAACTGCAAATAAAAGAGAAAAAAAAAAAAAAGGAATGATGATGGTCAGGTGAACCCCAGGGATACAGTTGATCAGGACCCAAGGAAGTTTAGTTCTAATATCAGCTGTAACACAAGTGGATGGAGTGATTTTCCCTTGAAAAAATACCTTACCCTCTCAATATGCTCATGTTAAACTGAAATCATTGTGCTTGCTTTGCTTTTCTGTGAAGATTCAAAAAATATTAGGTAAAGCTCTTAGCTCAGTGCTTAGCAGATACAGGTGCTAACTGAAGGCTGGCCATTTATCTATAAATGCTAAGACACTTTTTATAATACAAATTTAAGAAATATAAAATAATGTTTGTATTATTTGAATTCTAAATAGACAAAAACAGGGAAAGGATATGATAATAAAAATTTCAGATGATCATACACATTAAAAATATTTATCCTCATTACCCATCAGGAAAATTCAAATTTGAACTACAAAATGTTGCTTTTCTCCCTTTGGTAATGACCAGAGAATAAGGAAAGGAACATGGTATTCTACCGCTGGAAGAGTTTAAATTAGTATATCCATGCTAGAGTGTAATTAGGCAATATATTCCAAAAAACTTTAATCCAGGAAATTTGACTCCTGAAATTTTTATTGGGAGGAATTTAGCCTTAGGAAAAATAATTGGACTAGCTACAAATTTATAAATGAAAGAATGTTCAGGAGTATAATTTATTATTAAGACATTTTGAAATCACATAAATATCTATCAATTGGACATCAAGTGTATATTCAAACAGTAGTGTGTTATGTAATTTGCTTTAAACTCTTTTTCACCCAAGTGACAGAATGGCAGTTTATACTACTCAACGTCAAATAAGTAATATATTGTTTATATAACCAAAAACTCCAAAGGTATATCTGGCTTCAAGTACTATGAACTCAAATGATTAAGTCAATAAATATGTATTGTGCCCCTGAGATATATAAGGCACAGGTTGAGGCTCTTAAGATCCATTAAAGAACAAAATGATAAAAGTAATTCTATTCTAAAATGCTTGCATTTATAATATATGATGTGCTGAGGGAATAGACTATTAACAATAAAGATGATTAAGCAGTAAATTATGTATAATGATAAAAGGTGATAACTGCTGCTGGAAAAAAGAGAGAGAGGTACAGTAGAACATGCTGACAGGCTAGTAAGGTATGCCTGAGTTGCAAAATTAATCAGTTGATAATGCATGCCTCCTAGAGATTTGCTTTCAGTAAAAACTTGAAGAAGGCAAAGGAATTAGCCAAGGGGAGGTTGACCATTCCAAGCAAAGCCAATGCTTAAATTCAACATCCCAAAACAGATTCATATTTGATGTATCCTGAATCCTATAAATTCATCAATGTACAAAGTTATTGATGAATTATGTTATTCTTACAAACTGTAAGAATAAACTCCTCTGGGACTAGAGTGAAGTGAGCTTGAGGAAAGTTGTAGGAGAAGAAATTGAGGAACAAAATTAGACTCTTTTAAGGGCTTTGATTTTTACCTCATTGATAAAGGGGAGTCATTGCAGGACTCTGAGTGGAAGAGTGACATGGCATCTTTACCTGTTCAAAGGATCACAATACTGACTTTCCCAGGCAGGGGTCAAGCATAAAGATAACAAGGAAAGGCTCTGTGGTCCTTCCTGTGAGATTCAGCAGAGGATTTACAGACTTCTATAGTGCAAGATGATGAATGTGGCTGGACTCTGGATATGTGTGAAGGAGTTTACAACAGAACATGTTGATGGCTTGTTTGTGTAGAGTGAGAGGAGTCAGGTCTTTGAGATGCTATGAAAATGGAGATGGAGAAGAGTGTAGGGGAGCATGTTTGGGACATGGGGGGAGTGAAGAGTTCAAGTAGGGATATAAAATGGTATTATCAGATTGAATGGCCACAAGTATCTCAAGATTCATGCCCACAGCCTCAGCAACATTAAAGAGCATCCACCTTTTCTTGTAGGTCCAGCCAAAATCCCTGAGGGAGAATTCTGGAGCAGCTTTCATGAAAGGGAACTATAGGAAACTTCTCTTTTTGTAGGGTAACTCGGAATTCATCAGTGTGCAAGTGGGAACTTCTTAACCTGGTCCCAGGAGCCCTCTGTGAATAGCTGGCAGAGAGGGGACAATGTACTGTGGATGAGAGGTCTCTGCTGGTATAAGAACCAGGAAGAGACACCAAGGTGGCAAAAATCCAGCATCCCTCACTCTGCTTCCTTGTTTCTCTCTATCTCTTTTTAGTTTTATTATTATTTATTAAATCATAACTTTGTACATTGATGAATTTACAGGGTTCAGGATACTGCTTTGATATACAATGTGAAATGCTTACATTGAACTAAGTAACACATCCATCACAATTATACACATTTTACAATAGTTTTGAAATGTACCATTGCATCATGAACATTAGGTGAGGTCCCCCTAAATGCTTTCCCTCTTTCCATATCCCCCCTCCCCTCCCCTCTGTCTCCTCTTCTCTTCTACTTTCTGGACTATAATTATGTTTTACCATTCATATGAGTGTGTAGGTGATTATATATTGATTTCATAGCAGTATTGAGTACATTGGATACTTTTTTTCCGTTCTTGAGATACTTTACTAAGAATATGTTCCAGATCCATCCAAGTAAACATAAAAGATGTGAAGTCTTCATCTTTTTTTATAGCTGCAATATTCCATGGTGTACATATACCACAGTTTGTTAATCCATTCATGGGTTGATGGACACTTGGGCTGTTTCCATGTCTTGGCTATTATGGATTGGGCTTCAGTAAACATTCTGGTGCAAATGTCTTTGTTGTAAAATGATTTTTAATAATCTTGGTATATACCTAATAGAGGAATTGCAGGATTGAACAGTAGGCCTACTTTTAGTTCCTTGAGCGTTCTCTATACTTCTTTCCAAAAAGGTCATATTAGCTGGCATTCCCACCAGCATTGTAGAAGCATTCCCTTCTCTCCGTATCCATTCCAACATCTGTAGTTTTGGAATTTTGTGATATGGGCTAATCTTACTGGAGTTAGATGATATCTCAAAGTGGTATTGATTTGCATTTCTCTGATGATTAAGGATAATGAGCATTTTTTCATGTGTTTGTAGGCCATGTGCCTGTCTTCATCAGAGACAAGTCTCTGTTCAAGTCTCTTGGCCACATAGAAATGGGGTTATTTGTTCTTTTCTTATTGA